>NC_056735.1:764748617-764976117 GCF_019279795.1 Protopterus annectens | reverse complement strand
AGCCCTGGTTGAATTGGGTCTGATACCCTGTGGGATAGGTTTTTCCATGGTGCTTATAGCAGAAATGAATGCAGTGGCCTATCCATTTTGAAATGGTTTGCTTTGAAATAGCTTTCTCCTCTGTCCCTGCAGCAAATGCAACCAGCAGCTGTTCAGATTTCCTTTGAGGTTTAGTCCTGTCCAAGTAGAATCTAAGTTGTCTGTGCGCATCTAAGGAGTGCAGTATCTGTTCCCCTTTGTTCTGTGGGTTAGGAAAAAACATAGGCAAATGAATGGACTGATTAAGAGCCACACTGGATACCACCTTGGGCATGAAGGAGGGATTGATTCTGAGGGACACCCCTGTCCACATGAAAGATGATGAAAGACTCCATTGCCATAAGGGCCTGTAATCCAGATAACCCTTCTTGCAGAAGTGATTGCTAAAAGGAAAGCTGTTTTCCAGGAAAGGAATTTTAAATCTGCAGTAGCAGCTGGCTGAGTTTCTCCAAGACAAAGTTAAGGTCCCAGGCTAGAGTTGGAGCTCTCCTGGGTGGACTTAAATTTTTGGCCCCTCTGAGGAACTGCTTGAACAGTGGGGTGAGAGAAGAGGGGAGGCTCTATGTTATAATTCGCTGAAATGGCTGAGGCATGAATTTTGATGGAGGAAAATGACAAGCCCTTCTGAAGCATCTCAGTCAAGTACTGTAGAATCTGAGGTAAATTGGGCACTGCTGCGCTCATCCCTTGGGACTGATTCCAGGCACGAAATCTTTTCCATTTTGCAGCATACGATTTTCTAGTACTAGGCCTCCTTGCCTCTAACATGATATCCATCACTGATTTACTGAGGGATGGTAAAGGAGAGATTAGGTAATTTGCCAGGCTGCTAGGTTCAGGGTTTGCAGCTGAGGGTGCAGAATCTGGTTCTCCTGCTGAGACAACAGGGAAGGAGTCCGAGGCAGGTGCCACGGGGCCATGCATGACACACGGCACAAGAAGGGGTACCCAGTGTTGGCGTGGACAGTCTGGTGCAATTAAAATTGTCCTTGGCTTGTCCTGTTTGATCTTTAGTAGTACCCTGGAGAGCAGTGGCAGAGGAGGGAAAGGCATAAACTGATAGGTTATTCCAGCTGAAGGATAGAGCATCCACTTTCCAAGCTAGCTTGTGGGAAATCCTTGTGCAAAATTTGTCCAACTGATGGTTCTGGGGGGAGGCAAACAGGTCTATATCTGGGCTCCCCACATTTGCTTGTCAACATGTTGAAAATCCTTGGTTCCAGTTTCCACTCGTGTGGGTCCATGAGGTTTCTGCTTAGTCCATTTGCCAGTGTATTTAGTTTTCCTGGCAGGAAATGAGCTTGTAGATTCACTTGGTAGCTCAAGGATGTGTTCTACAATGCTATGGCTCGTCTGCAGAGAGGATAAGAATGTGTACCCCCCCTACTTGTTTATGTACCACATGACAGTGGTGTTGTCCGTCTTTACCATTAGTTGTACTGGAAGAATGTGGTCCTTGAAGGCTGTCAGAGCATTCTGTACAGCTAACGTTTCCTTTTGATTTATGTGCAGATGCATTTGACTTGGGTTCCATTTGCCCTTAATGCACTTCCCTACCAGGTAAGCCCTCCATGCATAGTCTGACGAGTCTGTTGTTAAGGTTTGGGAGGCAGGGGATAGTGTGAATGGTAGTCCCCTGTTCTGGTGGCAGGCCTCTGCCCACCAAAGGATCTCTAGGTGCAGGCAAGGCTTGATAGGAATCACTGCTTCTAGATCCTGTGAATGTTGACACCATAGGCTTTTGAGATACCACTGTAGTTTCCTCATATGCAGCCTTGCATATGGAATTAGAAGAATGCAGGAGGCCATGAACCCCAAGGCTTGCAGTATTTGTCTTGCAGATAACTGGGTTTATGTGGTCACTTGTTTGAAATAGGTTGTCAAATGAATCTGTTTCTCTGGCGTGAGGAAAGCCATCTGGGAAGTTGTATTCAAGCTTGCCCCAGGAATATAACTTGTTGACAGGGTACCAGGTGTGATTTCTTTTTGTTTATGGTGTACCCAAGACAAGTCAGCACCCTTTGAACAAAGGCCAAATGATTCAAAAGTATGTCCTGGCTTTCTGCCTGAATTAGACAATTGTCCAGGTATGGGTATATTTTAATATTTCATTGCCTGCAAAATGCAATGACTGGAGCTAGGCACTTTGTGAATACCCTGGGTGCAGTAGATAAGCCAAAGGGCAGTGCAGAGAACTGACAGTGCATGTAGCCTGCTTTGAAGCGTAGGTATCTTCTGATAGGGATGTGCAGGTATGCTTCTTTTAAGTCTAGTGTTGCCAACCATGCATCTTTGCCTAGCATAGGAAGCAGCTGGTGAACAGTCAGCATTTTGAATTTTGGCATCACTAGAAAGGTGTTTAGAGCAGGAAGGTCCAGGATAGGACGCCATGTATTGCCTTTTCTGGGTACCAGGAAAAGTCTCTAATAGAAACCTTGTCCCTTTTCCTCTTCTGGTACCAAATGAATAGCCCCCATGCTTAAGAGAGAGAGTACTTGATTTTGGGCCTCTGCCCACTGATTTGAGGGTAGATTTGGCCACCCGCTTTGTGTTGATAACGCGTGGAAGTGAAATCTGTATCCTTGGGACACTATATTTAAAACCCATTTGTCCTGGGTAATGAGTTCCCAGTTTTTGGCCTGCAGACCAATCATTCCGCCTAAAGGAGCATTCAGTTGGGAAGTGCTTGGAAGTTTTAAAAGCAAGTCATTGAGATAGTTTTCCATAGGGGGGAGTCTTACTACTCCCAGATTTAAGTGCAGAAATCCCCCACTGCTTAGTCTAGTGTGTCCCCTGGGACTGAAATCTGGAGTTTCTGCTGTGTCTGGGTTTGGCTTGAGAAGACCTGGAAGGGGCTGGAAAGGACCAATTCTTAGCGGGCCAATGCCTACTAAATCTAGGAGGCTGAACTTCCAACAGTTTGCATAGATTTAGCTTTATCTTCCATCTTTTTAAGAACTTCCTCAGCTTTGTTGCCAAACAGGCAGTCCTGATTTAAGGGAGCATCCAAGAGTTTAGCTTTAACATGATCAGGCAAAGATTGCTCCTTAAGCCAAGCATGCCTTCTGAGCACAGACCAGCAGCCCAGCAAGAGGCCTCTAATGAATCAAATCCACATTTACCAACCTGTTCAGAAGAATGCATTAAATCCTACAATTCCTTATTTTCAGCACAGTCAGGAATCCACATCATTTTCTGTTTAAGCAACCCAATAACATGTTGATACTTTAACATATGAAACTGTCAGTTCAAAGCCCTAATGGCCAAGGTTGCAGAAGTGTAAACCTTCTTACTCCATCTATCCAGCACCCTGGAGTCTCTATCAAAAGGGGTAGGACTTTTAGCAGTAGAAGCCTTAATGGCCTTGGGTCCCTGTGAAACAGTCTCTGCATCCGTAATAGGATTTTTAAAGAGAAACTTGTGTGAATCAGGAACCCTGTAATATCTGTGAGGTTTTCTGGGAGCAGGAGGCAAAGAGTCAGGGGCCAAACTAGATTCCGAAAAGGCATCATCAACAATGTCTAGTACAGGAGGTATAGCTAAAGGCCTATGCTGAGGTAGGAGTAAGAAATCCCCAAGCCTCTTTTCTGAATCAGAAAAATCCTGGCTTTCCCAGTGGAAATGCTCCCTTAGTAAGGTTTCACCAAAAGAAAAATCCTCTGGATGGGAAGCAGAGGGAATAGAGTCCTCTGCATCAGAATCCTCATAAGTAGATAAGGGCAAATCCAAATCATCAGAAAAATCAGAATCCTGGTCAGAAGATTCATAAACAACTTCAGTCCTAGGTCTCTTAGAAGGGGGAGGTTGGCTTCTCCTGATTAAAGTTATAAGCTCTTCAGCCATTCTTATCATTTGTTTTTTAGGCATAGAGGCCTGAGCATGCGGCCTGGGCGTTGGTTTCTTCGGCATGGTTTGAGATTTAGGCCTAAATGAAGGAGGAGGCATCGGTTTAATATGCAAGTCCATAGGCCTGAATACACCCTCAGAAGCTGGTGTCTGCACAGCGGCTCCGGACCCATCCAAGGTACAGACATCCGTAGGTTCCACAGTTGAAGCATCTCGCGGCATACTGGACTCTGAATGGGTCTCAGTAGAGGCCTGCGAATCAGAAGTAGCGGGCATCAGGGGCTGCAAAAGCACCTCACTGAGTACTGGCAAACTGGTAACTGGCTTAGGAGAAGCACTGTTGGTAGCTCTGGACCTAGGCGGTCTGTCTCTGTCTTTATCTTTGCTTTTTTTCGGAATCCCCATAGTCGGATGGCTAACCGATGACATTTCTGGATAACTAAACAGAGAACCAAAATATTTACAGGCGAAAATATACCAATGACTGATAGTGCACTGATTAAATAAAGCACAAAACCGACAGCAAGGTACGTCATGGTCACGGCCCAGGCAAGGAGTACAGTACGAATGAAAGTCTTTGTGAGGTATTTGCTTTCCATAAGTAATGCAATTATTAACTTTTACTGACATCGGTAAGGAGCAAGAAAAAGTTTCCCCAACGGGGTACTTAGCTTTAGTTGAAGACTTCGGTTATGAAACACGAAAACAAAAATTTCAGGAGTCGGCCGACTGGCACTTGCGAACTGCTTCTGCTTTGGGCAAGAAAGACTGATGTAATGATGTCGACTACATGTTTTATACCCCTGACGACCTGACGTCATGGATGAAGGGACAGCATCTGACGCAGGACCCAAGACTTTGTTAATCAGGCCGACTGAGGGCTACTGCAAGCAGATAACCCAAATGTAATGACTGCAACAGTGAAACATGAAGAACATCACAGTATAACAGCAAAACACAGCACTGCAGGAACCAAAGATCCTTCTGCAGAAAATGTAAAAAATATCCAAACAAACAGCAGCAGACTCACCACGACAAAAATAATACAATTATTTATTAGTAACAGGATGAGCACTTTCAGAAAACAATTTCCTTCATCAGATCCTACCATTAACTGACATGCATATAACTATATATACTAAGACCCATAGTAGCTGGTTGTGGTTGGGTCACTGAACCCTTATCTATTTGAGTCAAACTGCAACTGATACCCCTGGTCGATTCGCCTTCTACAGTACTCAAATTCTACTTCTACAGTACTCCAAGACACAGCACATTTTCTTGAACAACTGCACGAGTTTGAGAATGCCTTGACTGTTTGACACCTCCAACATTTTGATAACACTGGACAATGTGAGCTTATTTACCATTATTTCTAATGACATTGGTTTGGACTTTGTCATTATAATGAGAGGTTCTCTTTTTTAGAGATGGATGTTATGACAAGTATTCGTCATTTGCTGACGATTATTCTGCATAATAAATGTTTTTTGTTTTAATGATGTGATAGAACATCAGCACAGGGGTGTTGCCATGGGAACACACCCTGCGTTAACAGCTATGTGAATCTGGTCTTGGCAGAGTGGGAGCATGGATTTGTTATAAATGCTAATAATCCATGAGCAGGTATTTTACCGTAGATTTATTGATGACATGGTCCTTTTGTGGGGAGGTAGTGAACAACAGTTATATGACTTTATAACATATCTGGAGTCTAGCACAGATTTTTTGCGTTTTACTTCACATGTAGACATGAAATGTATTGAATTTTTAGATGTGAAGTTAGAATTAGATGATGAAGGTAGGCTGACCACGTCATTATTTCACAAATCTAGCTGGAGGAATACCTTGCTTATTAGAGACAACATGCACCCTGCACATATTTTTCAAAATGTGGTCAAGAACCAAATTCTAAGAACTTCTAGATTATGCAGTAGTGAAGAAAGTTTTCTGTCACAGAAAGATAAAACTGTCCAGAATTTGATAGAGTGTGGTTATAAGGAAAAGGAGATACATGCAAGCACTGGAGATCTAGATATTTTATGCAGGAATAAGGGGAAACCATGGTTCTCTGTTGGGCATGCCAGCAATCAAAAGAGGGGGTGGGGCTTTCGGCCCCTCTTCATAGGTTCATAGGTTAGTACTAAGGTAACTGACCTTGCGAGCCATTTTTAAGCCTAGCCAATTATCCCTTGTGAGACTCAAACCCTGCACCTTGTGTTTGTAAGGCAAACACCTTAATCATTAGGCCAACCTTATGTTAGAGTCCCAAATAGATTTATTAGTGACAGTAGATATATTTGTAACATTATACGTAATAATTGGAAAATGCTTTTAGTGGATAACAGATAGGGAATACAGTTGGCTCTGTACCTCACTTTAGTTATAACAGGAACAGTAACTTGAAAGATCTATTATGTTACAGATCAACTAATACACGTAGTTTTAGATTTCCATCAGAGAAGAAAGGTACATACCCTTGTAAAAAATGAAAAGCATGTCCTTTTATAAATACTTTAAATAAATTTTCACATCCAAGTACACAAATTTTATTTTTATAAAGAATATGCTACATGCACTACTAGAAATGTGACATATATTGCTAAGTGCAATCATTGCACTTGTTTTTATGTGGGTAAAACGAACCAGATGTTTAAACAATGAATTTTACATTAATATTATATACGTAACAGTTCAGAATACAATGCTTTGTTTCAACATGTAGCACTCTGATCACAGCTTTTCCTTTATGGCTATAGATAACATCAACAATAATAATAGGGGTGGAGATTTGCAAAATGCCACTGAGGTAAGGGAAACATATTGGATAGCAGAGTTGCGTGCGCATGTTCTGCCAGGTTTAAATGCTTTTACTCCTTTAAAACCTGTGCTGAAAGCTCAGAGACTGTGATCTGATTATGTTAAACACATTTAAGAACTTTTATACAATTTTTGTCTGTTATGGTTATGTCTTTTATATTGCTGCGGTGGTGGTGCTGCGGTAGCGTTGTCGCCTCACAGTTAGCCGTTGCCCGTTCGATTCTCAGTTAGAGCATCTTCTTTATGGCGAGATGCGTGAACGGGCATTCCTTCGTTGAAGGTTGTGCGTTAGGCCCGGCAAGCCAGCACGTAAAACTCTACTGCCAATCATACCAGCACGTAAAACTCTACTGCCAATCATTAGCGGACCGGAGTTCCGCTGTGGCGACCCCTAACCGGGAAAAGCAGAAAGACACAATGGTTATGTCTTTTATAAGCTTTTATATTTTATATATATTTTAGTATGCATTTTCACATGTGTATTTTTATTTGTTTCGAGAATGGGTGATGATACATCAGGAAATGACATCTTCTGTTTTGTGATTCACCAGGAAACTGCATGGGCCATTCAGTTCTGCTGACTGGCTTATGACATTTTAAAATTAGTATTTATAGTTATATGCATGTCAGTTAATGGTAGGATCTGATGAAGGAAATTTTCTGAAAGTGCTTATCCTGTTATTAATAAATTATTTTAAACATTTATTAAGCAAATGAGAAGCATAAAAAAGCTCATTAATCAAACAAAATGTTTGAAATCAAGTTATTTGACAAAATGAGCATTAGAAAAGCACATAAAGGGTTCTCAGAATTATAAAACGAGGATGTTTAAAGTAATTGAGCATGTTTAGAGTTAAAACGAGCACAAGTATAATGGGCATGAAAGAGGTTAAATGAGCAAAACGAATATAACAGAAGGGCAAAATGGGCAGATTAAGAGATTCAATGAGGAAAACAAATGTAATAGAAAGGGCAGAAAAGGGCATATTGAGCATAAATAAAGCAAAGGCATCTGCATGTACTTTGGCAAATTACTGTATTTTGACATGAATTACTACTTTGCATTGATTGAAGCCTTGAATAGCATAACTAGAGTTGCTCAAAGTATCTCAAAGTGTGTAAACGTGTTTACAGTATGTGTTTATTACTGGCCATTTATTCCTAAGAGCTTGTTGTGTACAAAGTGCAGTCAAGTGCATCTATTTCAAAAGTTTCTTGTGCCTGGGTGTGTCTGTTCGCAGAGTGCCACCATTTCAGTGCGTCTCTTGCACTGTACAGCGTTATTTGGCAAAGTGCAGCCACTTTGGGGAAATTTCAGTGTGCTGTGTATTGTTATTCACAAAGTGCAGTTATTCAGAATTGTTTCTCACTCTGAGCTTCTTCTGCCCAATACATTTGCAAATCTCAATTACTTCAAGACAGTTTAAACTCAAAGTACAGCTATTTCAAAGTGTTTCTTGCTCTCAGCTTCTACTGCCCAGTTTATTTGCACTGTGCAGTTGTTAGAAATGTTTCTTAAAATGATGATAAATGACGTTGGCATTAAAGTAATTTCAAGATAAATGGCTCGTACAGCAAAATAATTTCAAGGCAAGTGGCTTTTACAGTAAAGTGATTTCAGAGTATTACAGTGCCCAGGAAACTTATTTCATAAGGTTAAGTTATATAAAGGCTCGTTGTGTTATTACAAGTACTGGCATAAATTTCAGGCATATGTGCATGTGTATGTACAAGAGTGTGTTTGTGCATATTTGCAAGAGTCTTCACTGAGATATGTTAATATGGCAGACAGATTTCGGAAGCCAAAACCACTTGTGTTAGATCAAAATAGTGCAGATAATTGGAGAACATTTGAGTAAGACTACAATATATTTACACAAGCAGCTTATTCTGATAACGATGCACATACCTGGGCATTCATTTTGCTAAACCTAGCAGGGTCAGAAGTCATTGAAAGGGAGCGTTCATTTATATACGCACCAGAAGTGTATGAAGGTGAAGGGGAAACTCGTGTTTTTGTGCAGGCTAAATCAAGGGAAGACCCCGACTGTTTGAAGTGCAAATTCAGAGAAATGTGTAACCCCCAGACTAATGCTATACCAGAGAGGCATCTGCTTTAAACGAGAGATCAAAAGCAAGGGAAAACTTTTGCAGCTTATATTAGTGCCTGATAAACAAAGCTAAAACATGTAGGTCTGGTGATTTAAAAGATGTATTAATAATGATGCTGTGAGAAAGATTTCTTTGTGACGGTGATTTTAAATGCTGAGAAAAGCCACTGAGATTTGCCAGATCCATGAAGTTACAGAAAGGAACACAAATATGCTTGCTAGTGATAAGAGCATGGGTTCAGTAGACATCATGCAACATGAGATTGGCAAAAGCAGTCCTAAGCACATGACAGTAGCAGCCCCTGCAGGACTTCCAAGTAAAACATGTAGTTTTCTAGCACATTCTAAGACCAGTTCAGTTAAAGGAGCACCCTCAGTGCAGAACCAAGGGTACCCAGTGCAAAACACATGTTGCTCAGTACATATAAGGGTGAATCAGCAAAACCCAAATCAAGCTTTACTGTTAACTGTTGCAACTGTGGTGCTAACTATTAATCCAGATGAGAAAAGTGCATGCCATTTGGCCAGCAATGTCACAAATGTAAGAAATGGAACCATTTTCAAAAAGATTTTGTAAATCAAGTAAACCTCACACAGGTACATATAAGGGTCACTCAAAAAAGCAAGCTGATCAAGTACACCTGCAACAGACTGTTTTCTATGTAGATGGTGTGCCAGTAAATGGTGAAAAGACTGCTGCAGTAGATTTATTGGCAAGAAATTAAGTGTTTTGTACTGTCTGGATCATTGGTAAATCCACTGAGCTTAAAATGGACACTGGTTCAAAGTGTAATGTCATGTCTGCAGATACAGAGCTGGTGAACAACTAAATATGACTAGCTGTGTGAAACATGTTGCCTACGGAGGTGAAGAAATTCAAACTGAAGGTTCATAGGTAGGTACTAGGCTATTGGCCCTAGGGCCTATATAAGCCTAGCCAAAAGTACCCTGGCTTTCGCCACCCAAGAAAATTATTTTTCTGTGCCACTGTTGAGCAGAGCCACAGAGGTGATCCCCGGGGTGAATTTCCTATCTCCCATCCAATCAACAAGATTTTTTTTGAAGAGTGCTAATGAAGAGCTTTGTTTGATATAGATAGGTAGTTTGCTCCAGAGTATGGGAAGTCTCTGGGACAGGAATCTATCCCTCTAGCATATTCTGTTTATTGTGGTGACAAGGTTTAGGTCCCTAGAGTGTATAGCTCGTAGGGATTGGGATTTCTTTAAGTGGAGCATGTCTAAAAGCTCTGGGTTTGACATAGCTTTGTGTGTTAGGCTGAGATCGCCTCTGAGTAGGTGATATGCGATGGAGTAAAGCTGCTGTTTTTTGAGACGGTCTGTGTAGGGCATCTGTTTGAGGCCGGTAATCCTCTTTGTGAGGTATTTCTGTGGCCTTTCCAGTTGTTGTAGATGTCTTGTGAGGTACATACCAAAAGGGGCATTGTACTCTATAATGGGTCTAATGAGTGACGAGTAGAGAGGAACAATGACCTCTTTTTTCCTGGAGGAGAAACTTTTTGTGATGAGGTGTGCCACGTGGAATGATTTCCTGACTACTGTGGCGATATGATTATCAAAGGAGCGACCACTGTCCACCTGTGTCCCAAGGTCTCTTATCACACTTTCGGTGTTAAGTAGACTACCGCCTATGTGGTAGTACATGGGTACAGAGTTTTACCAAAAGGGATGACAATGCACTTTTTGGCATTGAGCTTGAGGCCATGGCTTTGACACCAGGCAAATGTCTCAGCGAGGCCCTTTTGTAGGATGTCCACATCTTTTGGAGCTTTGATTATGGCTCCTAGTTTGCAGTCATCTGTGAACTTTGTTAGCCAAAGACCTTCTGTGTTGGCCTGTACTTCAGAGAAGTAGATATCAAACAGGAGAGGACCCAGGACTGAACCCTGTGGTACTCCACTTGTCACTGGTCTGAAGTTGGATTTGGAGTCTGCTACTTTCACAGTGTGGGTTCTGTCCGTGAGCCGGTTGGCAACCCATCTTGTGACATAGGGATTTATACCTAGTTTAGTGAGTTTATCTATAATTCCAGAGTGTGGAATGGTGTCGAAAGCCTTGGCGAGATCTAGATAGGCTGTGTGAACCACCTTATCCTCATCTACGGCTTTGGTGACTGCTTCAAAGAAGTCTATCAGGTTTAGGAGACATGATCTGCCTTTTACAAACCCGAACTGGGTGGGTTCCTGAGTTTAGAGATTACCAATGTCATTGTTTATTAAGTTCCATGATGATACGTAACATAGCCTTGCAGACTAGGCTCATTAGGCGGTAGTTTCCGGGGTCTGTGGTGGCTCCCCCTTTGTCAAGTGGGATAACTGTCGCTGTGCACCATTCACTGGGCACACAGCCTGAGGTGAGGCTATGATTGAACATGGTACTTAGGTGGGGTGCCAGTTCGTTCTATAGTTCATGTAGAACACAGCCTGGGATGTTGTCAGGTCCCATGGATGCTGTGTTCTTGGCTTTGGATAGTGTGTTTTTTACCTGTGCAGCCGTGATTACAGGAACTTTGCATTCTTCTGGTATAGAGATGGGCCCTTAAGGGGATGACAGGGTGTAAAGTTAGCACTGAACCTATCTGCCAGGATGTTGGCAATATCAGTTGGTTCTGTATATTTAGTGCCATTGTGCTGTAACTCAGAGCAGATCTGAGTGCTGCCACTGAAATTCTTGACATAGCTATAGAATGCTTTGTGGTTGTCTTCAGAGTCAGTGGTGATTTTGTTTTCATAACTAGCTTATTACTCTATGTGGTTCGAAGACCTGCGCAGTCATTACTGGGTCTTGGAGAAAGCTTGAAAATAAAACTGCTTTCTTTCACCAAAGAAGTTCATCAGATAAGCACATGTCCTAGTTCCAGCTTCACTAACACTACTTTTTCAGAGTATGCTGATGTTTTTGAAGACAAGTCAGGCAAACTTCCAGTTGTGTATTCCATGAAATTAAACCCAGAAATTAATCCAGTTGTCAGACCAGCAAGAAGAGTTCTGGTAGCTATACAGCACAGAGTCAAAGGTCAGTTGGACAAAATGGTGCAACAAGGTGTAATTTGTCTAGTTACAGAACCTACTGAATGGGTGCTGTCCATGGTGGCAGCTCATAAAAAAAGGCTCAGATGAAATCAGAATATGCACTGACTCAAGAGATTTGAACAAAGCATTGAAGAGACCGCATCATCCCATGCGTACAGTCAAAGATGTTGCAGCCCTAATATGAATGCCACTGTTTTTTTTGTCTTAGATGCAAAGAGTTCACTTTGGCAAGTGATGCTTAATCACAGATCTTCATTACTGACTACAATCAGTACCCCATTTGGAAGATATAGATTCTTAGGATGCCATTTGGAATGAATTCTGCAAGTGAGGTCTTTCAGCGTGCAATGGAGCAAATTATTTCAGGTTATCCCTGTGTCATAATAGTAGATGATATATTGGTCGGAGGCACTAGTGAGGCAGAGCATGACAGAAATCTTAAGAGAGTTCTAGACAGACAGAGCATGTTTAGTGAACTTAAAGCTCAATCCTCTGAAGTGCAAATTCAGGCTTCCAGAAGTTACATATGTAGGTCATTTATTTACAAGTATTGGCTTGAGACCAGACCCGTCCAAGCAAGTTGCTATTCTTGAAATGTCAGCACCAGACAATGTGCAAGCTCTACAACATTTTCTTGGTATGTTCAGTTATTTAAGCAAGTTTATACCAGACTTCAGTAAGTTGACAGCGACTTTGAGAGAGCTCACACATAAAAATGTTACTTGGTCATGGCTAGAACACCAGAAGCCATTTGAAAATCTCAAGCAGAAAATTGCTACTCCGCCAATATTAAGATACTATAATGTCAACAAACCAGCAACTCTTTCCTGCAATCCTTCAAAATTTGGTTTAGGTGCAGTTAGACTTTAAGAAGGCAGGCCAGTAGCCTACGCATCTAGAACACTTACCCTGACTGAGATGCAATATGCTCAAAGTGAGAAAGAACTTTTGGCAATAGTGTTTGCATGTTCCAAGTTTCATGATTATATCCATGCTCGAGATATCCAGATTGAAACTGATCACCCTTTGGTTACTACTTTAAAGAAGCCTATGGATTCAGCTCCAACCAGATTACAAAAGATGATGCTTACATTACAAAAGTAAACTTCAAAATAGTCTATACGAAAAGCAGACTTCTTTATCTGGCGGATACCTTACCCAGATTGCTCAGAAATGCAACGAAGCAGCTTGATGCAGAGAATTTGGACTTTGATGTCATGGAAGTGCGAATTTTTATACCACAAGTCTTGATGAGCTATGAGATCATAGAAAGACTGATCAGTTTTGCAAAAGCTCAATCACTATATCAGTGTTGGATGGCCGTCAATCTAGTGTACCACCTGAAGTGCAACCTTATTTTTCTTACAGAGATGAGTTGTTGATGGAAAACGGCATTATTTTCAATTGTCCTAAAATTGTTGTTCCTGCTTCCTTACAAAAATGAACATACCCAGATTTTGTATTGTGGTCACTGGAGTTCCGAATCTACTAAGAGAAGGGGGAGAGGACTAATATTTTGGACTTCTCTAGTGAAAGACATTAATAGAGCACTTTCAGTGTGTAATAGTACTAAAGTGCATTAGCAAAAAGAGCCTCTTCATCTAAGTGAAGTCCCTTATCTACCTTGGTCAATAGTAGCTACTGACATTTGAGTGGAATAATCAACATTACTTAGTACTGGTAGATTCTTATTCAAATTGGTTCGAAATTGATCAACTGCCTAATCCAACTTCTACTATAGTCATTACTAAGTTGAAACACTATTTCTCAGTCCATGGCAGTCCGCAGAAATTAATCTCTGACAATGGCACCCAATTCACCAGTCAAATGTATGAGAAATGTGCCAGAGAATGGGAGTTTGTACAAGTTACTAGTAGCCTAGAGTATCCACAATCAAATGGACTTGCTGAATGTGCAGTACAGAGTGCAAAGCAATTACCTGAGAAGTCAAAGCATGGTAATACTCTTTTTTTTAATTTACTCAATCTCAGAAGCATATCCCGTGACGATATACTTGACCTGACATGACTGCTCAGAGACTTCTATCTAGGCAAACCAGAACAACATTGCTTATCAGTTCTAGTTTACTGAGGCCTAAAGCTAAAAACAACAAATCAATCAAAGCCAAGTTATCTAGAAAGCATTCTTTCCAAAAGTCCAGCTGTGACAAATCGAGCAGATTTCTTCATCCGTTGAAAAAATGACAGACAGCGAGGATACAAACAGTGAAAGCTTTCGACCGGATTGATTAAGTAATGAGTATTTGTGCAGAGCAGAGATCCTATTTTGTTAAATCTGAGGGTGTGGAGTACAGGAGAAATCGCAGACATCATCTTCCGGTAGCAGAACCAATATCGCAGCACCGCAATTGTCATAAAGACCAACTCTCAGAGCAATTCAGATGATATTCCTGTTCCAGAACATGTCTTGACTCCTGATACTGTTCTGGCAAATGATCCCAGTGTTCCCAAGATTGATCAGTCAGTAGAAACAATCCCAGTTGCTATTCCAGATCCCAAATTTTATGTCAAATGATATGGTCGCATTACAAAGCCTAGTGTGAAATATATACACCTATGTCTAAGTTGCTGTGTATTTATCTAGCTTTGCATAACTGCATGATGAAAATTATTTCTGTGTAAATTGCATATTTATTAATATCAGTGACCATGTCTAACTCATTTTCTCAAAGACGGAGGATGCAGAAGATGTAGAATAACAGGAGTGTTGTGTACCTTTAAGAAGCATTTCCAAGATTTGTGTGTGCATATAAATACCAAGCATGTGTTAGCTTCAGTGCCATTTTGAAGGGGCAGCCAGAGTGTTAACATTTATGTACTTGACAGCTAGTCTGTTTATAAGTTAAAGTTACTTAACCTCATTTATGATGTGTTTGCATACAATAAAGCTGCTTTTATTTATATATATATATATATATATATATATATATATATATATATATATATATACACGGATTCAATTTAGAAGCTCAAAATACAGAAATATCAAAATTGAGCTCTTCTGAGGTTTTACTGTGGTTATGGATTCAGCTCTGTGTGTGTGTGTTTTAAGGGTTTTGGGTAGGGGCTGTGGTGCGTGTCAGTGTGTTTTGTTGCTGTGATGTGTGTGTGAGGAGAATGTAGCTTGTGTGGTGGTGTTTGTGTGTAGTGCAACCTCGGAGTGAGACTATTTAAGTGGGGGGGGGCTGCAGGGGGACTTGTCCCCCTGTTTTTATGCAGTAGAGAGCTTGTGTTTGTGTGTGGGGAGGATGGTGTGTGCAGTAGAAGCGCAAAATTCCAAATCTCTGGTGTGCGAAATTTTGAATTTCGCGGTTTTGAGTTTTCGTGGTTTCAAAAATTCGACTTTACAGCTTCGAAATACTGAATTTCGATATTTCAGTATTTCGAGGATATAAAGTGAATCCATATATACACATACACACACACGCACACCTAACTCAGTGATTACACTACAGTGGCTACTGATCAAATTCAATGAGTCTCATTGTTCCACAATCTCGCACGCAAGAAAAAACAGTAATGATCATCTGTACTGCCTTTTTTTTCCATTTGACCACCTAAAATTTCAATTATCTATGAGGCAATCATATATAAGCTATATACATGCACACACACGCCTACATGCATACTTTAAATAATGGGTGTGTGTGCACACATATATATAAAATGCATCAGTATCAACCGCATAATACAAGTACAATAAATGAAAAATAAATCACTTAGCGCATCAAAATAGCCCAAGAAGCTAAAATGGAGGTGTATCTGTGTGTGTGCACACGCATATATAAAATGCATCAGTATCAACCTCATAATACAAGTATAACAAATGAAAAATAAATCACTTAGCACATCAAAATAGCCCAAGAAGATGAAATGGAAAGCTACTAGGTTGAACACTAACACTTTCCCTTTTGTAATTTAACTGCAAAATATCCGTGGGAGACCAACTTGAATGCAAAGGAGGTAAAAAAAAGAGCAGAAGACAAGCGACATTAGTGATCAGCTGCCAAGTTTAGTTCACAGTAATAAAAATCTTTACAGCACTTAAAAGTATGGGAGAGTCTTGATGAACAAAGAAACTAACGGCAGCATACCCTGCTATATGAAGGTCATGAAGCCTTAAAGAAACAGTTAGCCAACACTGGCACACTTGGAAAGTACACGTCAGGAAACACACTGCAACTTGAAAGGGCAAGACTGCTGAAGTTAAAGTAAGGGTAGAGAAGAGTTCAAAACGGACACTACAACACTTACCTGCTTTTTATACCTGCAACTTCAGGACATTTTTAGCCTCAGTTTAACTGCCACAGCACTATTAAATTATGGAATATGTGATCTTATAGTTGCTTAAAAATTACACAAATAACAAACTGCCTCTGACTTTCAAGTAGGATGAGCACAAGAGGCACCAAATTGCAAATTAAATTACAGCACTCTCACTTACTGCCTGTGCTTGCTTTATAAAATCAAGGATGTCTTCTTTCAGTGCTTGATGGATTTTTGCAGGGCCTTTGTCATCCCACAAGCAAACAGCATGGACATCACTAGAAAAATATAAAAATATATAAAAATAAACACAATTTAACAAGCTTACTTTTTAATTTAAAAAGTCACTGTTGCCCATTTTCTCTTACTGAAGAAAATGACTTTAAAAACTTACTACCAGAATGCCAAAATGAGAAGTTATGTACCTACTATAACGTTCCATGTTAGTTGTCTTCTTCTCGCCTTCTTTATTGCTGGATGGGTTTGGAGCCGACCCTCGGCACCAACTCGGCGTAAACTAAAGCTCGAGAGCTATTTTTACCGGCTCGAGGCTACCCTATATCCCACAATGCTAGGCGCCAACTACCCAGATCTCGTTTGATAGCTGAAACCATAGCAGTTCTGATCTCCAAAATAAGGAAAAGAGGAAACCTCACTCGTAAGTCACCTAGACCTATAGCTACCAGTAAGGATAGCCAAGGGGGCTAATACTGAGGCAGAAAGAAGATCCCCAAGGATCCTTAGGTCTGTCCAGGCTAGGGGGGTGGGGGGTGGGACGCAAGAAAGAAGGCGAGAAGAAGACAACTAACATGGATGTTATGGTAAGTACATAACTTCTCAATGTTAAGTTGTCAATTTCGTCTTCATTCTTGCTGGATGGGACCGCGTCCCTAGCACCTTCACCCTGGGTGGCTCATCGGAACAGACTCTTGAGAACGGTGGAACCAAAATTAGCCCGGCTTCGGGAGGCCATGTCTAATTTGTAATGATAGATAAAGGTATGAAAAGAGGCCCATGTGGCTGCCGCACAAATGGAATCTATCTATTGGTAATCTAGCCTAAAAAGCTATTGACGTGGCTAATGCTCTAGTTGAGTGAGCCCTGGGCCTTGACGGTAGCTTTTGGCGTCTGAGGTCATAGATGAAAGTAATCACAGAGGCCAGCCATCTAGAAAGGGTTACTTTGGAAACTGGAAGGCCTTTCTTCCCTGCCGCATAAGATAGGAAGAGCTGCTCAGATTTCCTAGCTTGCTTGGTTCTATCCAGATAGTAACGGAGCTGACGATGAACGTCCAGAAAATGCAGCTTTTGTTCCATTCTGTTGGAGTAGTTGGGGAAGAAAACTGGGAGATCGATAGTCTGGTTTAGATTCGCCTCAGAAGAAACCTTGGGTAAAAAGGACGGGTTAGTCCTGAGGGACACTCTGTCTTTATGGAAAATTAGATAAGGTGGACGAATGGCAAAGGGCATGAAGTTCTGATACTCTTCTCGCAGATGTTATGGTGACTAGAAAAAGAGTCTTCCAAGAGAGCAATTTCAAGGAGCAGGAAGCCGCAGGTTCAAAGGGGGGAAGAATCAAGGAAGTTAGAACCAAATTTAAGTCCCACTGCGGTGGGGGGTCTCTGATTGGGGGCTTAAGCAAAAAGATACCTTTAAGAAAGGTTTTACAAAGCTTATGGGACATGATACTGGAGTCCAAAAAGCCTACATGAAAGTTTGAAATAGCCGGTAACTGTACTCTGATGGTGGAGGAAGAAACAGTTCGGCTAGGAAGTCTAGGACTGATTGGATAGGGGCAGTAAAAGGATCCATATTTCTAGCTCCTGCCCAGAAGGAAAAACGCTTCCACTTGCTGGCATAAATCCTTCTGGTAGATGACTTTAGGGAAGCTATAAGTATGTTACGCACAGAATGGGAAATAAGGGGAAGCCTGGCTAGGGTTGGAATTGGAGCAACCAAGCTGTGAGGTTGAGAGATTGGAGGGAGTGGTGCAGATGTCCCGACTGATGGGTCAAGAGATCTGGCACTGGGTCCAGATGCTAGGGCTGCCCCAAGAGGTAACGATGCAGGAACGGAAACCATACCTGTCGAGGCCAGTAAGGAGCAATGAGGATCATGGTGGCTCTCAAGGTGGTAGCTTTCTGAATCAATTGAGTGATTAATGGAAAGGGAAGAAAGGCATACAAAAGTCCCCGGGGCCAATTGTTGACTACAGCGTCTCTGGGGGGGTGGCCGGGAAGAGAGTGAAGAAGTCGTGGCACTTGCTGTTTTGAGATGTTGCAAAAAGAACGTAGCAAGGTCGACCCCATTTCTGAAAAATTTCTTTCACTACTGCTTGTTTGAGAGACCACTCGTGTGGCATGAGAATGGCTCTGCTCAACCTGTCCGCTATGATGTTGGACTTCCCGGGGATGTGCGTTGCTATCAGAAACCACTGAGAGGAGATCGCCCACTGCCAAAATCTGAGTGCCTCTCGACATAAGGGATAGGACTTGGTTCCGCCCTGCTTGTTGATGTACCACACTACGAACATACTGTCCGTCTGATCTGCAACAGTCCCGATGGGAAGAGAGTCTTGAAGGGCTCGAAACGCTAAAAGTACTGCTCTTATCTCCAAGACATTTATGTGCAGGTGGCACTCGAAAGGTTGCCATGTGCCCTGGACCGTCCTGCCCTGAAAATGCCCCACCCCCACCCCCACCCCATCAGGGAGGCACCCGATGTCACCGTGGCGACCAGGGGAGAAGGAACAAATGGTCTGCCCTGAAGGACTTGAGGGGAGACCATCCACCAAGAAAGGTGTTTCTTGCAAGATAGGGTTATTAAGATGTTGTGTGACATTGGAAGCTGTTGAAAGGACCACTGGGAAAAAAGCATCCACTGAAGGATCCGCATATAAAAGCGAGCTAGGGAATGTAGAGTAATGGCTGCCGCCATGAGACCTAATACCTTCAGGACAAACCTGGCCTGGATTTTGTTGTTCTGAAGGAGGATGTGAACATGCCTGCGAGTATCTAGAACTCTTTGCTCGGTTAGTTTTGCGGAGAGCCGGACTGTGTTCAAGGTGGCGCCTATGAAGGTAATAGATTGACAAGGCAACAAGGCAGACTTTTCTAAATTTATGGAGATACCTAGCCCTTTGCAAGTATGAATGGTGTAGTCTCTGGAGAGGAGAAGCTGACACCTGGTGGTGGCAGTGAGGAGCCAGTCGTCTAGGTATGGAAACACCTGGAATTCCTTGATGCCTCAGATGAGCCGTAACCACTGCCATGCATTAGGTGAACACTCGGGAGGGCTGTAGTGAGACCAAAGGGCAGGGCTCTGAACTGATAGTGACTGGCTCCCAGCCGGAAGCGGAGAAACCTCCTGGAGCGCCTGTGCATCTTGATGTGGTAGTACGCATTCTGAACGTCTACTGAGCACATCCAATCGTCCTGACCCAGAAAGGGTAGAATGGACTGTAGTGTGACCATCCGGAACTTCGTTCTTCTTACAGACTTGTTTAGTCTGCTGAGATCCAATATTGGTCTCCAGTCCCCTGTCTTTTTTGGTACCAAAAAGAACTTGGAGTAGATTCCGGATCCTTGTTGGTCTGCTGGGACTGGCTGGATGGCTCTTTTTGTTAGCAGTTTTGATATTTCTAGTATTGCTTGTTCCCTTAGACTGGGTGGAATGTCTGGGAGGGGTCCTTTTGGCTGAGTTGGGGTGTGGATAAAAGGAATTTTGTAACCCTCAGATATAATTGACTGTACCCATTTGTCTTGGGTGAGTGAAAGCCAGGCTTCTGGGTACAGTGATAACCTTCCCCCGACTGCCTCCGAAGGCGGACAGTTGGGCAGCTTCTCAGGGATGCTGGAAGGGTTTGTCAGAAAGAGACTCTCTGCTACCCTGATTTTGGGGAGCTCCTCTGCTCCTAGGGCAGCGTCTGTTATTGTCCCCCCCCCTGCCTCTAGAGGGGAACTGACCTCTTGCGTCAGGCGCGACCTCTTGTGGCTTACGGAACCACATTTTCCCACCCTTCTGACCCTTAAGATATGGTCTAGATGGGGTGGAAAAACAGACTCCCATGGCAGAGAGAGTCTTGCCTTCTTGCTTGCATCGGGTCAAAGTATCCTTCACCTGAGGTCCAAACAAAGCTGAACCATCAAAGAGGGAGTTAGTGAAGGACGCCTTAAAGGGATCTGCAAAGTTACAAAGCCACATCCAGGCGTGACGCCGTAAGGCCACGCCTGTGCCTGCAGCCCTACTCGCCCCATCGGCCGCATAGGAAATAAGCTGCATGGAGGAGTTGACAATGGAATTCAGGGTTGCCAGCTGGGAGTTGATTTTGTCCTGAGACCCCGCAGCTGTTGGATCCTGTAGGACCTCACCCACTTCTTTGAGCATGTCTCTTTGAAGGCGGGTGAAGTGGCACAGATAATTTAGCGACCGCATGACAAAGGTCGCTGAAGAAAACATCCACTTGCCGTACCTATCCATAGTCCTAGACTCCTTTTTAGGAGGATGGACAGGTACTGAAGGATCAGCCAGTTCCTTCTTAGTGGCTGCAGCCACCACTATGGCATCAACCGGGACACCCTTGGATAAAAACTGTTTGTCCGAAGGAGCGGTTATGAATTTTGAAGGTCTCCGTGGGGTAGGTTCCATCGTATCACAGGCCGTCCACGCCTTCCGCGCCACCACTTCTATGAGGGGGTCAAAGGGCAGAGACACCCAGGAGGTGGAAGGGCGAGAGCCAAACGCCTCTAGGTAAACAGACTCGTCCTCGGAAGGATTAAGGGTAGACCAGTTCCCCTTCTGCTTAAGGATCTCAAGGATGTCTGAAAAGGAGACATCCTCAGAGAGGGACCGTGGGGACCCTTCCGACTCATCCAAGTCGGTATCCGATGTAATGGACTCAGGGGAATCCACATGCTTCCTCTTACATTTCCTCTTCTGATGGGATTCCCCTGACAGATATGGGAAAACCTTGGAATAGGAGGATATTCCCAATGGGGAAACCTGAGGCGTTGGATCTCTACGGTCAAGAATGAGAGGATGGGTAGAGACCGCAGCAGGCACTACAGAGGGAGGAGCTGAGGGAGCCGATCATGGAGCAGGCACAGGGGCCAGCATGCTCCTCATGACTTCGAAGGCACCCCTGTCAGGCAGGGTAGAAGGTTCCCACTCCGAAGAGATAAGGACCCCTCCCGGCACCGAGAGGGATGGCTCCGAAGCCGATGTCGGGGCCGAACTTACCAGCGCCGAAGCTCTGAGAGGGAGAACGGGGTCGGACAAGGATCCGATGCCACTTGCCCCCTCGGAGCCGACGAGGAAGTCCATGCACCCGGATCCCTCCAAGGATGGGACCATGGAAGAGACCGGAGCCAACGACGGAGCCGAAAGGTGAGGTATCGGCTCTGACGCGTCGACGACCACGGCTCCCACAAGCTCCGGCTCTGAACTCAGGGGAAGAGTCGGAGGAGGAATCGAAGATGGGGTGGGAATAGCCACTGTCTGTTGAGAAGGGCTATGGAGCATCTGGGCTAGTGCCTGAGACTTAAGAAGTCTACTAACCATCCTCTCGAGGTCATGGTCCGAGAGGCTGGAAGACCTAGAGGAATGGGTTTGATGGCTCCGCTCCGAGAGTAAGGGAGACCTTGGAGCCGAGTGAACAGATTCCAAGGACGGAGACCTGGACCATTTACGGCTGGCAGATGGCACTGACACAACTATCGGCGCCGACTGAGTCCTAGAAACATCGACTCTGGCTCGAGCCAATGTAGAAGACTGAGTTTGAGAAATGTCGACTCCAGCTGGAGCCGATGAAGAAGACTGTGTCTTAGAAACATCGGCTCCAGCCGGAGCCGATGTAGAAGCAGTCAGAGCACCCCCAGTCAAAGGCTCTGAACACGGAGCCGACGGCTTGGATGGCTTCGAAGGCTTCCCCGACGATGACTTGGCCGGGGAACCTTCAGGCTTTAATAAGCCCCTCAAAATTAACTTATTTCTGCGTTCCTGCAGGACTCTTGGACTGAACGCATGACAGACAGAACAAGAGTCCTGCAGGTGCAGAGGGCCCAGGCAATAAACACAAGAAGTGTGACCATCTGTCAGCGACATTTCCTGACAGCACGAGTCACACTTCTTGAAGCCTGAGACCTTGGTGTCTTTAGACATCCTAAAAAAAGGACAAAAATGCCCGCGCGCGCACACACACACACACACACACACACACACACACACACACACACACACACACACACACACACACACACACCCTTAACACAAACTAAGTCAGTCACACAACAATTTAACCTGACAATTTAAAGAAAAGGGGAATGGGCCCAAAGGCCTAACCTTTTAACCAAACAAGGGGGTTAGGAATTAAGGGATTAAGGGGGACCGGAAGGAAGTTTAGCTAAGAAGGGAAGCTAATGGGATGGTCGCTTACAAAAAACTAACTGAAAAACTGACTAAAAAAGAGAAATTTAAGAATTATAAAATCCAACCTGCAGAGCTGGTAAGAAATGCACCTCGCAGCTGTAAGCGGCAAATGAGATCTGGGTAGTTAGCGCCTAGCATTGTGGGATATAGGGTAGCCTCGAGCCGGTAAAAATAGCTCTCGAGCTTTAGTATACGCCGAGTCGGAGCTGAGGGTCGGCTCTGAACCCATCCAGCAAGAATGAAGGCGAGACTGACAACTTAACATTAAATGCTATATGCTCCTGAAACTAAATTGACTCCAGCCAGGTGGTAGTATACATGGACATTACTGAAAACAAACAGTTTCCAAATTCTAAAGTACTGCCTGCAGTGGTAGAGTATAACATCACTGTCACAGGGGATGCACTACACTTCTCTCCTATTAACTTTTAAATGTTTCAAATGTCCATATGTAGTTGAAGAAATAACACAAACTGTGGGAATCTGGTAATCATCACAGGGAGGTGGAAATGGCCTCCAGGTTTAGCTGCCTTGCAACTCCAATGAATCATAAAATCACTTCACTGCTTTAGGATAATTTTATTTATTTGTTAACAGGGGTAAAGCACTGATCTCAATGCAGCATTTTCAGACTCTGCCCAGGATACATAACCATAAGTACAATTTTTAACAAAAACATGGAGATAAATATATACATAAAATGGACATAATAGCTAGTATGTTGTTTAGTGCAAAACTCTTTCTATTACAACAAATTAAGGCTACTTCCACGGCACAAATTGGAGACCACAATCCTATTTTACTATTCATTAACTCTCAATAGCCAAGATCAACTACCTTCCCTGCTCTGCTGCCTTACATTGTACACACTTTGTAGAAGTAGAACACAATCAATAAATTTTACTGCTACAGTTACCAGAATTGCTCTACTTTTGTATACACCCGTAAGTTCTCATCTTGCCCAAATACTTCATTTTCACTAATTGTCTACATAATAGCCTTACTTACCATCATAACTCTCAGACTTTCTTCTACTCCATTTGCAATTCAGTGAGATGTACAATTTTCTATACTGTTAACTATCCAAAGCCAAATGTCCCAATACTCACAGTCTCAATTTTAGGACTTCCCACTGCTAACATGCATTAACCATATGTACTCTTTGCTATGCTGATGTAACAAAGTTTTACGATGTTTAAGTGACTTTCTCAGCTTTCATATTTATAGTGACCTTATGTACATGTTATTTTTATAAAATTGTACTGTACTCTGTGAAGCTTTTCTCCCTGGACCTCTGCTGAAAATGAGCTTTTACACAGTCAGGCATTCCCAGTAAACAAATAAAAATACAAACTATATAAACTTTGTGGCAAATTAACACAGAGCTGGGAGGAGGTGAAATGAACTGGGAAGGAGGTTGAAGGAAGAGGAGTGCCACGGGGCTGGTAGTAAGGATTGAGGAACTAGTTTGTACAAAAGGGACTGATCTGATAACATGTAGGTGGAGAAAAAAAAAGTACAGTTGTGTACCTACCATAAAATGTTCAAGTGTATTCACTGTTGCAGTCATTACACTTGGGTTATCCTGCTGGCAGGCGACCCGTAGTTGGCCTGAGTTCCAAAGTCTTGGTCCGGTGTTGGTTGCTGTCGCCTCTTCCCTGAAGTCAGAGCGCCAGGGGTATAAAAGTTACAACCAACACCATTTTCTTCAGTTTTTCTTGCCCCAGATGTCAGATGCCCCCAGATATGAAGGCTGAAAAGATAAAAATATGCCAAACAACCATGCATATATCACTAGAAACATTTTCTTCTTCTAAAAGCAAATACACCACATAGGTTGTATAGAGTTGAGAAGTACAGAATAGTCCCAGCAAAGAAGGGGATGGTGGGTGGGTAACCAGGACTGCAACAGTGAATACACTCGAACATCTACATTTATGGTAGGTACACAACTGTACTATGTTCATTGTGTTTCACTGTTGCAGTCATTACACTTGGATAGAATCCCAAAGCTTAGGTAGGGTGGCTGGGTCTAGACTGGATTTGGCGAGGCTAACAAGCCCTGCAGAACTGCAGTGGCAAAGCCTGCTCTGGGTTTGGAGTAGAGAGGTAGGTGATAGTGCTTGGTAAAAGTGTGCACTGAGCTCCAGGTTGCAGCTTCTAATATGTCTTTGGTTGGTACCCCTCTGAGGAAAGCTGCTGAAGTGGCTGCTGCTCTGGTAGAATGAGGCCTAATGCCCTTAGGCACAGATTTGCCATGTTGTGCATAACAGAAGCGGATGCAGTGTCCTATCCATTTGGAGATTGTCTGTTTTGTAATAGGTTTTCCTTGTGATCCTGCAGCATATGCTACAAACAGTTGCTCAGTTTTTCTGAAAGCTTTTGTTTTGTCCAAGTAAAAACGTAGCTGCCTGTGAATATCCAAAGAGTGCAGAAGTATTTCCCCTTTATTCTGGGGATTTGGGTAGAAAGCAGGCAAATGAATAGTTTGGTTTAAGGCCACATTGGAGACCACTTTTGGCATGAATGTTGGGTTCATCCTTAGAGAAACCCTGTCCTGGTGAAAAATGAGGAAAGGTTCCACAGCCATCAATGCCTGTAACTCTGAAACTCTTCTTGCTGAAGTTATTGCTAGGAGCAGAGCAGTTTTCCATGACAAGAATTTTAGATCAGCTGTGCTGGCTGGTTCAAAAGGAGGCAGTGTTAGTTTTTCTAAAACAAAATTGAGGTCCCAAGTAGGTACTGGTGCTCTCCTGGGGGGGTCTTATATTCTTTGCCCCTCTGAGGTACTGTCGTAGTACAGGATGTGAAAAAACAGGAGGATCCATATTGTAATGAGCTGAAATGGCAGCGGCATGGATTTTAATAAAAGAAAAAGACCTTTGTCCAACATCTCAGTCAGGTATTGTAAAATCTGAGGTATATTAGAGACCAGTGGGTCGAGCCCTTGTGCCTGGTTCCAAGCACAAAATCTCTTCCATTTTTCCGCATAAGATTTCCTAGTGCTGGGTCTCCTGGCTTCCAAAATTACATCCATAACAGCTTTAGAAAGAGGTGCAGTCTGAGTGGCTACATTATCTGCCATGCTGCCAAGTTTAAGGTTCTGAGTTGACTGTGCAGAATCGGATTGTTTTGCTGTGTCAGAAGATGAGGGATTTGAGGTAGAGGCCAAAGTGGGCCTTGGGACTTAGGATTGGGTACCAGTGCTGGCGTGGCCAGTCTGGTGCAATCACGATAATTTTTGGCCTCTCTTGTCTGACTTTTAGAAGCACCTTGGTGAGTAGAGGCATCGGAGGGAAAGCATAGACTCTCAGATTTTTCCAGTTGAAAGATAGAGCATCCACTTCCCATGCTTGAGAGTGATAAGTTCTTGTGCAAAATTTCTGTAATTGGCAATTGTGATGGGAGGCAAATAGATCTATGTCTGGGCGTCCCCATTCCCTTGTTAACATGTTGGACACTTGTGGATTTAGCTTCCATTCATGAGGATCCATGAGATTTCTGCTTAGTTCGTCTGCCAGTGTAAATTTTGTTCCTGGCAGGAATTGTGCTTGCAGATGTACCTGGTAAGTCAGTGCTGTGTTCTACAAAGTCATGGCTTGTCTGCATAGGGGGTAGGAATGTGTGCCCCCTTGCTTGTTTATGTACCACATAACTGTGGTATTGTCCGTCTTTATTAATAATTGTCCTGGATGTATTAGGTCCTTGAAGGCTGTCAGGGCATTTTGTACAGCTAGCATCTCCTTTTGATTGATGTAAAGATGCAGTTGTTCCTTGGGCCACGTGCCCTGAATACATTTTCCTGCCATATGTGCTCCTCAGGCGTAATCCGATGCATCTGTTGTTATTGTCTGCCTGGCTGTAGGTAAGGTGAAAGGCTGTCCATTGTTGTGGTGACAGGCCTGTGACCACCATCAAAACTCCTGTTGTAGGCAGGGAATCAAGGCTATGATTGTCTCTAGGCGGTGACAATGCTGAGTCCAAACACTTTTTAGATACCATTGTAGCTTCCTCATATGCAGTTTGGCATATGGAATTAGTAGAATGCAAGATGCCATGAAACCCAGGGCCTGCAGAATTTTTATTGCAGGGAGCTGGGTCTTTGTTGCCATCATTTGAAAGTACTGAGTCAGTTGCCTTTGTTTGTCTGGTGTGAAATAAGCCATCTGGGTAGCTGTATTCAAGCTTGCACCCAGGAATATTATCTCTTGAGAGGGCACGAGTTTTGATTTATTTTCGTTTACTGTGTACCCTAGGCAAATTAGTAATCTTTTTACAAACTCCAGGTGCTTTAGAAGAATGTCTTTGATCTCTGCTTGAATAAGGCAGTCGTCCAAGTAGGGATATATTTGAATTCCTCTTTGCCTGCAAAATGCAATTACTGGTGCCAAGCATTTTGTGAAGACCCTGGGTGCAGTAGATAAGCCAAAGGGCAGTGCAGAGAATGGATAATGCATTGAGCCTGCTATAAATCTGCGGTATCTTCTGCACGATTGTCTGATTGGGACGGGCAGGTATGCCTCCTTGAGATCCAAAGTAACTAGCCAAGCCTCTTTGCCCAGCATGGGCAGGAGTTGTTGAAGTGTTAACATTTTGAATTTTGGAACATCCAGGAAAGTATTTAGGATCGACAGATCCAGTATTGGTCTCCATGCTTTGTTTTTTCTTGGTACTAGGAAAAGTCGTGAGTAAAATCCTTGGCTCTGTTCTTCCTGTGGAACATTTTGAATAGCTCTCATATCCGTAAGAGCTGCAATCTGTTTTTGTGCCTCTGCCCATTGGTTTTGAGGCAGGTTTGGCATACCTTTTGGTTTTGGAAGTGTGTGGAAGTGGAACCTGTACCCTTGAGAAACTATATTCAACACCCATTGGTCTTGGGTAATCATGTGCCAATTTTTTGAGAAAAGTGCTAGCTTTCCCCCTAGGGGTGCTGTCAACTGGTAAGTGCTTGGCATTTGCAGAGGGAAGTCATTGTGACTATTTTCTATAAGGTTGTAATTTGTCTTCTCCCCCTTTGGGGGCTGAAGAACCCCATTGTTTAGGTCTGTAGGAGCCTTGGGGCTGAGATCTGCCTCTTGGGTGTCTGTATCTGCCTCTTTGTGGCCTGTCTGACACCGGAAAGGACCAATTTTTTGAAGGCCAGTTCCTGCTAAATCTAGGAGGCTGAACCTGTAAGAAATCTTTCACAGTTTGCATTGACTTTGCTTTATCCGCCATTTTCTTTAAAACCTCTTCTGCCTTAACACCAAACAAAGTATCATGCTGTAGTGGAGCATCCAATAACTTCATTTTAACATGGTCAGGCAAACTTTGTTCTTTCAACCAAGCATGTCTTCGAATAACTGAGCCTGTAACTGCAGCTCTACAAGAAGCCTCTACTGAATCAAAAACACACTGCAGAGTATGCTTTCCCACTTGTTCAACTGCATGCAATAAATCCTGCATTTATTTAGTCAGGACCTTCTGTATTTGTAACCATTTTCTGCTTTAACAAAGACAAGATATACTGCTGATATTTAAGCATGTGAAACTGACAGTTTAAAGCTCTTACAGCTAAAGCAGCAGAAGTGTAAACTTTTTTCCCCCATCTGTCCAGAGCTCTGGAATCCCTATCTGAGGGGACAGGATTTTTGGCAGTGGAAGCTTTAACCCCTTTTGGACCCTGAGAAATAATTTCTGGGTCCGCAGTGGGGGTTTTGTAAAGAAATTTATGAGAGTCAGGGACCCTGTAGTACCTGTCTGGCTTTACTGGTGCAGGGGGTAAAGAATCTGGAGACAGACTGGATTCATAAAAAAACATCAACAATATCAAGCACAGGGGGGATAGCCAAGGGCCTGTGCTGAGGCAATAGAAGGAAATCTCTGAGCCTTTTCTTGGATTCTGAGTAATCCTGGCTCTCCCAACGGAAATGTTCCCTAATGGTGTGCAGGGTTTCCTCAAAAGAGTAATCCTCAGGCGGTGAGGCTGAAGGAATGGACTCTTCAGCATCAGAGTCCTCATAGGGAGGGACAGAATAGCCCTGGTCAGAGGAAGAATCAGAAGAAATGGAAACTTGATCAGAGGAATCATAATCAGTGTCTTGCCTAGGCCTTTTGTCAGGAGGGGGATGGGAACCCCTGATTAAAGTAATAAGGTCTTCGGCCATTTTAAGCATCTGTTTCTTAGGCATGGATGACTGTTCTTGAGAATGCTGCACTTGTTTCTTTGTCTTTAATGGTGTTTTTGACTTTGCCTTTGCTGCTGTAGTAGCTTTAATTGTAAGCTGTGAAGGTCTGAAAACACCCTCAGAAGCCGGTGCCTGCTCAGCGGCTCTGGACCCATCTGAGGGTATAATTTCCGTAGGCCCAATACCTTGAGTTTCCACAGGCCTTGGTGTCTCCACATGGCTGTCTGTTGCAGCCTGTGGCTCTGAAGTAGCGGGTGTCAGGGGCTGCGAAAGCGCCTCACTGAGAAACGGCTTCGTCGTCGGTTTTGGACCTCGGATGCCAGTCTTTTTCTTTGTCTTTGCGTTTTTTATACATTCTGGTCGTTGGTTGTTCCGACGGCATTATGTAATTAAATCTTCGTCCAAAATAATGTAAAGCAAAATCAAACCGACATTTAATAGTGCGTTTATTAAATCTAGCACAAAACAGACAACTAGTGACGTCGTGGTCAGGGCCTAGGCAAGGAATGCAGTAAGAGTGGAAGTCCTTATGAGGTATTTGCTTCCCACAAGAAATACAATTATTAACTTTTACTGACATCGGTCTGGAGCAAGAAAAAGTTTCCCCAACGGGGTACTTAGCTTTATTGAAGACTTCGGTTCTAAAATTTAATTTTGAAAATCTCAGGAGTCGGCCGACTGGCACTTGCGAACTGCTTATGCTTCGGGCACCGCTCGGCAAGAAAGACTGAAGAAAATGGCATCAGTTGCAACTTTTATACCCCTGGCACTCTGACATCAGGGAAGTGGCGACAGCAACCGACGCCGGACCAAGACTTTGGAACTCGGGCTGACTACGGGTCGCCTGCCAGCAGGATAATCCAAGTGTAATGACTGCAACAGTGGAAGCTTTTGCAATTTGCTTGCTTGAACAGGTAGTTTTTAAGCTGCCTTCTGAAGTTTAGGAAATAAAGTATTTCTGCAGGTATGGCTTCACAGGTTTTTGAAGCACAGATAGACAAAGTGTGGTCAACACATTTTAGATATGACAGGGAAGCTTGTAGATGGCAGTGGTGGTGGGGAAAAATCTGTGGGATGAGATCTAGGAAGCTACTCACCCCTGAACTTAACTCTTGTGCAACACAATCAGTGCATGATAACATATCATGTAGTTTATGTACAGACAATACAATATACATGTATACTTGTATTTTTTATATTTTGTTTAGTTTGCTAAAGGGTTACATATCCACTGAGCCATTAACTCCTATTCTCACCCTAGTACATCCGCAGTCCAACTTCTAGCTTCCTCCTATGAAGGAGATTACAACTTCCCTCCTACCCTTAACCCCATCTACCCAAGGTCATCAAAAATCCATCATCATTATTACAGAACTACCCTACTCGCAGAGAAAGGAAGAAAATAGTAAGTCAAATTCCAACTCTACTCCATTTAGGTGCTTATTTGGCACAGCACCTCCACACAATGGCCCCGGCTATGCTCTTACTCAATCCTTCAACTACACATACAATGGTACCATTACATAATGGCAAGCACTTCATACATGCCTCTCCTGTCTTAATGCATCTGTATGTACCGCATATGTATATGCATGGCTGGCTTGCACTCAACAGACTTCATTACATGTTAGTAGTACTGTGACTCCGTCCTAGTCCTTCTCAGAGGAAGGGTGCTGAATGGTGGCCTTCTGCCTTTCCCCTTCATATCAAAACCACCAGCTTATTATGCTTTAATTCTATACATGGGTTACAACTAGCAAAATTTGACACCTTTGCTTCAGTACCAAAAGCAAATCTGCCCCAATTTATTTTTAACATCATTTACTGCTCCCCTCTCGTGCTGCTTTCATTTAATTTTACATATTTTTGCATTTTTATGCTTTTACTTATACTGATGTTCTTTTCCATGGGAGCCCCCTTTACAATAGCTTTGGCTTAGTGGGGGTTTACTTGGCTGAACTGCAATAAATAATCAGTAGTGAGACTCAAGATTAATTTCATGTGTTAAAAGATTACAAAACGACCAAGTACTGTTAGTAAACCTACTTTCATAACCGGATCCTCCTTAAGGAATTCAAGAACACATTTTGCCAGTGACAATTTAAAACTAACTGTTAATTTAAGACAATATCTGCAACATACAAAAAACGTCCATATTTTGAATTTAAGTTAATATAATACAAAAAAAACAAAGTTATACCATTTTCAAAAACAAAACCACAACTTTCCATACCCCTCAACTCCAAAGGCTCCATATGAACATGGAGAAATTAACACCTCTGACATACAATGCCATTTAGCACATCTCATTGACTGATGTTGTGACTAATACATCAGTTTTGTATCATGCCACTTTAAATTTGGCATTCTATAAAGCGTATTTTTAGTTACCTTTAGAATAAATATCTGCCATGGCACCTTGCCTGGACAGGTGTATGTCAAAAGTTAAACTGTTTTGCACTAAAAACTCTAAACTGGCAGAGACTTCAAAGATGACTGAACTTTTTGTAACAGCTTAATTCTAGCTCTTCCAGTGTGAAAACAGAAACTTAGCAGAGTAAAACAGTGAACCTTTGTGTTTCTGGGTAAATTTCAGTAACTGGCTAGTAAGTGCACTGCCCATATGCCAGGAAAAAAAGAAATGCAGACTACCTGAAAGAAAATCATCAACAAAAGGTAAGGAAAAAAAAAACACTGAAAGGGACAAGTACTGCAACTGTTCATCAAAAAAGTAGTGTAGGCTCCAGACATGACTTCCAGTAACCTAGGGGAAAGCATACAATGCACACAGACCAGGTTAAAATAAACAAAACACAGATGGAGTATATCAACTCAAACAACAAAAGGCAGGAAAAAATGGATGAAGCTTTAAGTAGACATTCAGATGAAGGGATAAAACTGCAAAAATCAGTGTGTCGAAATGAAGAAAAGGTTGTTTGAATATGAGACTGCTCCAGAACAAATGTTTCAAAAAATAATAGAATTAGAGGACATGGCATGAAGGGGAAAAGTACAGTTTTGTACCTACCATAAATGTAGATGTTCGAGTGTATACCCTACTGCAGTCATCACACTTGGGTTATCCTGCCGTCAGGCGGTCCCGAAGTCAGCCCGAATTCCAAAGTCTTGGTCCTGCGTCAGTTGCTGTCGCTTCTTCCCCTGACGTCAGAGCGCCAAGGGTATATCAGAGGCATCCAATGCCATTTTCTTCAGTTTTTCTTGCCCCAGATGTCAGGTGCCTATAATAGGTAGGCAAAAGATATATATATATAGCTATATGGAAAAAAATAAAACAAAACCCTTAGGCACAAGCAAATACACCACAGAGGTAGTATAGAACAGAGTGGTAGAGATAAGTTCAGCTAGTTTAGAGGGGATGGAGGGAGGGCAACCTGGACTGCAGCAGGGTATACACTCGAACATCTACATTTATGGTAGGTACAAAACTGTACTATGTTCATCGTGTTACCCTGCTGCAGTCATCACACTTGGGTAGAATCCCAAAGCTAAGGATGGGCGGTGGAGTCAAACAGGGTTAGAGGAGGCTAGAAGGCCCTGCAAAACTGCAGTGGCGAAGCCAGCTCTAGTCTTAGAGTAAAGTGGTAAGTGATAATGTTTGGTGAAGGTGTGTACTGATCTCCAAGTAGCAGCTTCCAGAATATCCTTGGTTGGCACCCCACACCCCCCCCCCCACACCCTGAGGAAGGCTGTAGATGTAGCTGCTGCCCTGGTAGAGTGGGGCTTTATGGTAGCAGGAACTGGTTTTCCATGGTGGGTGTAGCAACAACGTATGCAATGTCCTATCCATTTGGAAATGGTTTGTTTTGAGATAGCCTTTCCTTGTGATGCTGTAGCATAGGATACAAAAAGCTGGTCAGATTTTCTGAAAACCTTAGTTTTATCCAAGTAGTAACGTAGCTGCCTGTGAATGTCCAAGGAATGCAGGAGTCTTTCTCCTTTGTTCTGTGGATTTGGAAAGAAGGTGGCTAAATGGATGGTTTGATTTAGAGCCACACTGGATACCATCTTAGACATAAAGGAGGGGTTAGTTCGTAGAGAAACTCTGTCTTGATGAAAAATGAGGAAAGGCTCTACAGCCATAAGTGCCTGAAGCTCTGAAACTCTTCTAGCTGAAGTGATTGCTAGCAGCAGGGCAGTCTTCCATGATATAAACTTTAAGTCAGCTGAGAAAGCTGGCTCAAAAGGAGGTAGCATGAGTATTTCCAGAACAAAGTTGAGGTCCCAAGTAGGTGTTGGTGCTCTCCTGGGAGGCCTAATGTTCTTGGCCCCTCTGAGAAACTGCCTTAAGAGTGGATGTGAAAATAAGGGAGGATCTGTGTTATAGTGAGCAGAAATGGCTGAGGCGTGGATTTTAATAGATGAAAAAGAAAGCCCTTTGTGTAACATCTCAGTTAGATATTGCAGAATCTGAGGTATGTCAGGCTGAAGGGTATTTTGGCCTTTAGTTTGGTTCCAGGTGCAAAACCTTTTCCATTTGTCTGAGTAGGCTTTCCTGGTGCTGGGCCTCCTGGCCTCCAGAATAACTTCCATAACAGCTTGTGAGAGAGGAGCTGGCTGGTTGCTTAGGTGATTTGCCATGCAGCCAAGTTTAAGGTTTTGAGCTGGCTGTGTAGAATCTGATTGTCTTGCTGTGTGAGCAGGTGGGTAATTTGTGGTAGAATCCATGGTGGGCCCTGGGCCATATTCCTTAACAGTGGGTACCAGTGCTGGCGTGGCCAGTCTGGAGCAATGAGTATCATTCGGGGTCTCTCCATCCTGACTTTCAGTAGCACCTTTGTGAGAAGGGGTAGTGGAGGAAAGGCATATACTGTTAGCATTTTCCAACTGAGAGTGTGTCCACTTTCCAAGCTTGATGGTGAAAAGTCCTTGTGCAAAACTTTGTTAGCCGACAGTTTTGAGGGCTGGCAAAAAGGTCTATGTCTGGGAGCCCCCATTTTTGAGTTGTCATTGCGAATACTTGTGGATCCAGTTTCCACTCGTGGGGATCCATGATGTTTCTGCTTAGGTTGTCTGCCAATGTGTTCTTTTTTCCTGGCAGGAATTGAGCTTGTAATTGAACTTGGTAAGCCAGTGCTGTGATCCACAAGGTCACTGCTTGCCTGCATAGAGGGTAGGAGTGTGTACCCCCTTGTTTGTTTATGTACCACATTACTGTGGTGTTGTCTGTCCTTATGATAAGCTGTCCTGGATGCAAGAGGTCCTTGAAGGCTGTCAGAGCATTTTGTACAGCTAGCATTTCTTTTTGATTGATGTGCAGATTCCTTTGATCTGCTGTCCATAAGCCTTGAATGCACCGTCCTGCCATGTGTGCCCCCCAGGCATAGTCCGATGCACCTGTTGTCATAGTTTGCCTGGCTGGGGGGTAGGGTGAAAGGCTGACCATTGTTGAGGTGACAAGCCTGTGACCTCCATAGAAACTCCTGTTGAAGGCAGGGAATGAGATTTATCATCGTTTCCAAGCTGTGGCTGTGTTAAGTCCATACGCTTTTTAGGTACCATTGTAATTTCCTCATATGCAGTTTTGCAAATGGTATTAGTAGTATGCAAGATGCCATGAAGCCAAAGGCCTGCAGAATTTTTCTTGCAGGGAGTTGGGTTTTGTTGCCATTGTTCTGAAGTATTGAGTTAATTGTAGTTGTTTGTCTGGCGTCAGATAAGCCATCTGGGCCATTGTATTCAAGCAGGCACCCAGGAATGTCATAATTTGTGAGGGCACTAGTTTTGATTTCTTTTCGTTTACTGTGTACCCTAGGCAACTTAGAAGATGTCTTACAAAAGCCAGGTGTTATAAGAGAATGTCCTTGCTTTCTACTTGGATGAGACAGTCGTCCAGGTATGGGTATATTTGAGTTCCCCCTCTGCCTGCAGTATGCAATTACTGGTGCCAGACATTTTGTGAAGACCCTGGGCGCAGTAGATAAGCCAAAGGGCAATGCAGAGAATTGGTAATGGGTTGAACCTGCAATGAAACGGAGGTATCTTCTGCAATTTTGTCTGATAGGGACATGCAGGTATGCCTCCTTGAGGTCCAACGTTACAAGCCAAGCTTTCTTGCCCAACATGGGAAGAAGCTGCTGTAGTGTTAGCATCTTGAATTTGGGCACTTGCAAGAAGGTGTTTAAAATTGAAAGGTCCAGAATGGGTCTCCAAGCATTGTCCTTTCTGGGGACTAGAAAGAGCCTTGAGTAAAATCCTTGGCCTTGCTCCTGTGTAGGTACCAGTTGAATGGCTCTCATGTCCATGAGAGCTGTAATTTGTTTTTGTGCCTCTGCCCATTGATTTTGTGGCAGGTTTGGCATTCCTTTTATCCTTGGCAAGGTGTGGAAATGGAATCTGTATCCGTGTGAGATAATGTCTAGGACCCAATTTGTCCTTTGTGACGATGCGCCAGTTGTCTGCAAAAAGTGCTAATTTTCCTCCCAAGGGAGCTGCCAAGAGGGTTTTGCTTGGCAGTTTGAGGTTTAAGTCATTGTGTTTGCCTTCTAGTGGCTTGGGACCTGTCTTCTCCTCCCTTCTGTGTTGTAGTGCCCCATTGGCGAGGGTTGTAAGGGATTTGTGCTTATCCTCTGCCCCTTGGGCGCCTGTATTTACCCCTTTGTGGTCTGTCAGAAGCTGGAAAGGACCAATTTTTTGTTGACCAATTTCTGCTGAAGCGTGGGGGCTGTACCTGTAAGAAATCTTTAATCATCTGCATAGATTTTGCCTTATCCCCCATTTTCTTTAAAACCTCCTCTGCTTTAACCCCAAATAAAACATCCTGCTGTAAGGGTGCATCCAGTAACTTTGCTTTAACATGATCAGGCAGAGATTGTTCCTTTAACCAAGCATGCCTACGTATAACAGACCCAGTAACAGCTGCTCTGGAGGAAGCTTCCAAGGCATCAAAACCACATTGTAAAGTATGTTTGCCCACCTGTTCAGCTGCATGCAACAGATCTTGCATTTCCTTTAATTCAGACCGTTGAGGGTGCGTGCCCATCTTTTGTTTTATTTGAGACATTAGGAACTGCTGGTATTTAAGCATGTAAAATTGACAATTTAGTGCTCTCATAGCTAGAGTAGTTGAGGTGTAAACCTTCTTCCCCCACCTATCTAGTGCTCTGGAGTCCCTTTCTGAGGGTACAGGATTTTTAGCCATAGAAGCTTTAGCCCCTATGGGGACCCTGGGAGATTGTCTCTGGATCAGCAGCAGGGCTTTTGTAAAGGAATTTGTGAGAGTCAGGCACTCTATAGTATCTATCTGGTTTGGCTGGAGCAGGAGGCAGAGAATCTGGATTTAGACTAGATTCTAAGAAAACATCATCCACTATGTCCAAAACTGGGGGGGTAGCAAGTGGTCTGTGCTGGGGGAAGTAAAAGAAACTCTCGGAGCCTTTTCTTTGAGTCAGAGTAGTCCTCACCCTCCCAGGGGAAATGTTCCTTCATGGTGTGTAAGGTTTCTCCAAAGGAATAGTCTTCAGGGGGAGAAGCTGAGGGAATGGAGTCTTCAGCATCAGAATCTTCATAAGGGGGAAAGGAGTAATCCTATTCCTCAGAGGAGCCTGAGGAAACAGACACCTGATCAGAGGAGGCATAATCCTCCTCTTGTCTAGGCCTTTTGTCGGGGGGGGGGGGTTGGGAACCCCTGATCAAAGAAATCAAATCTTCAGCCATTTTAAGCATCTGTTTCTTAGGCATAGGACCTTGACCTGGAGACTGAAGTGTAGGCTTTTTTGGTTTTAGAGGAGTCTTAAGCTTAGCATAAGATTTTATGGTGAGGGTAGTCGGTCTGAAGACACCTTCAGAAACCAAAGGTGTTTCTGCAGCACCGGCTTACCTACTGCAATGTCATCGGTAGGGCCTAAGGAAAATGGCTGCGTTGGCCTAGAAATCTCTGCTGGGGGACCCGATGCGGTCTGGGGATCCAATTCAGCGGTAGCCAGGGGCTGCGTAGGCACCTCACTGAAAACCGGAGAACCGGCGACCGGGCCAGCTGAGGCCTCGGAGTCTGGCTTGGATCTAGGCTGCCTGTCCTTATCCTTGCATTTTTTATGCACGTCGGTAGTCGGTTGCTCCGACGGCATAGTGTAATTAAACTTTCTACTGAAGTAGTGTCATGCGAAATCAAAGCGACGCTTTATAGTTCGCTTATTGAACCTAGCACAAAACCGACAACCAGTGACGTCGTGGCCTGGGCCTAGGCAAGGTATACAAAAAGAATGAAAGTCCTTATGAGGTATTTGCCTCCCACAAGAAATGCAATTGTTAACTTTTTCTGACATCGGACTGAGGAAAGAAAAGGTTCCTCAACAGGGTACTTAGCTTTGAAGACTTCGGGCTGAAACTCTATTCGAAAATCTCAGGTGTTGGCCGACCGGCACTTGCGAACTGCTTCTGCTTCGGCACCGCACGGCAAGAAAGACTGAAGAAAATGGCGTTGGATGCCTCTGATATACCCCTGGCGCTCTGACGTCAGGGAAGAAGCGACAGCAACCGACGCCGGACCAAGACTTTGGAATTCGGGCCGACTGCGGGACCGCCTGATGGCAGGATAACCCAAATGTGATGACTGCAGCAGGGTAACATGATGAACATCCTGAGATTTTCAGTTGTAGCAGACAAGCTGGAAGAACAGACTGCAGCAATTTTATGAAAGCACAACAAATTAATTGGACTGGTATTCCACAGCAAGAGTTGTTAAATGAATGGGCACATTGTATGTATGCTCCAAACCTGGTTATGAGAAAGCAACCTAGACCTTTAACAGTAAAGATGCAATCGTACCAGCAGGAGGAGTCAATTCTGACAAAACTGTGACAGAAGGACAAAGTGCTAAAAGTGAGAGAGAGTATATAGTGTTTGTGGAGAATGATTACTCACTGTACACCAGACAGAAGAGGAGTAAATTTAATCTGCTGTTCAGGGAATGCTGAGAAGCAGGCTTGAGATTCAAAATGCTGTACCCAGCCATCTTCAAAATTTTCTTCCCAGGAGGGACAAAATCATTTTGATGAAGTACATGCCAAGAAGGAAATACAAACATTTGTCCAACAAAAAGTGAGCTGTAAAACAGGAGGAGATTCTGCTTCTTGTTCTTCTGGTAATAAAAAACACAGAGACAGTGTGCCATTGAAATCTTTTCCATTGTTTCAATGGAAAATGCTGGAAGGGAGGGATCACGAGAGTTGATTAGAAGAACTAAGAGTACGTTGGAAAGGTTTATCTTTATATCAATCACATATGATTGACCAGCCACATCATCGAACCATTTATGCGAAACCGTAAAACTTTTTAAAAGTCAAATAAATGCTGAATTTCAACATTTCCAGCCGCACTACACCTCCAAACCAGTGCTACCATGGGTCAAAAAGGGGGAAGAGATTTTGCCGTTCGGATATGTGGAATTCAACGTTCGGGACATTTCCACTTCGGTATTCGTGGAAGCGGGGTCGACCATAGTGAGATTGGCGTTATGAAGGTAAACCTTGTTGGAAACATTCACTGCAAGCATTCAGGTGCTGAGAAGTATAAAGATAACACAAAACCAGACAGCACTTAGTAGAAGCACAGGCTGAATCATGCGTCTTAGCATGATTAACCTGTCTATTAGGTTAGCTTAAGTCTGAGTCTGTCAGTTTGGGGGATTGTTCCAACTAGGAGGGTAAAACTTCAATATTTGAAGATGAACATAGTTTTGTGTGTTAGCATTTAGTTAATAGGTTTTAGGGGGTATTGGGGGTGTGCTTGTTTTTTGTTTGAGGGCTTCCAATAAAACAAAATGTTTTGTAAGATGGAACATAGGTTTAAATGGATATCACAAAAAACAACTGCATAAAAGTTCAACCTGCCAAGCAGTGCATGCATGTAACACAAAAGCTGGAACTAGACATTCAAAAAAAAAAACTGTTATACATAAAAGGTGGGAAAATTTTTTTAATACAATGATACTTTCTGTAATGTCTTTAAATATCAATGGTCTCACAGATGAATACAAAACAGAAATAGTAGTGAACTACATTAAAAAATGTACAGTGCAAATATCTGTATTACAGGAGACATACTTGGAAAGAACTGAACATGTGAATTTAATAAAGAAAGGTTTTCAGAATGGTTATTCAACAGAATACCTGGAACAAAGGAAAAGAGGAGTACTTGTATTAATTTGCAAGAGGTGTTCCAATAGCGACAGAGGATGAAGAGGTTAAAAAAATAATAATGGTAGATTTGTAGTACTAAAGGGCTACTGGCAAGGGAGGAGAATTATACTGGCATGTATTTATGTTCCACCTAGAACTGCTATAATGGAGCTTAAGAAAATTCTGGGAGAAATAATCAGCTTTCAGCAAGGAATATTACTTATAAGTGGGGACTGGAATTTAATTTGCAGCAGTGAAGATATGTCTGGGGGGGCCCAGAACGGAAAGTATAACAAGAGGGTACACTTTTGAAGAAGTTTATGAAACTATTTGGCACGGAAAATGCAAATTCAGTACTAGGAGTTCGGAGTAAATTGACATAGTCCAAGATACAAAAACGTGGCTTGGCTACGCAGAATTTACATTTCACAGGAACGTGCATTTAACTGAAGGTCTTTGTAGAATGTGTGTTGTACCTTTAATGAGCATTTCCAAGGACTGAACATGCATATACACAGCAGGCACGTGCTAACTTCACTGCCATTTTGAGAGTGCAGCCAGAGAGTGAGCATAGTCAGTTTATAAGTTTATCTAAGTAAGTTATTTGCCTCAATCCCGATGTGTTTGTACATAAGAAAGCTGCTTGAACAAAACCCATGCATGCTCGCCTGTTTCATCCTGACAGGACGAATGACAGTCTCAGAACCGTGATTCCAGAGACTGCTTTTCAGAGAGAAGAGATGCAGAATCGACAATGAAGGCAGAATAACAGAAACAAGAGCAAGAAAGGGCCAGAAACAAGCTAAAGGTAATGAAAACTTGTCCAATTATTTGATTAAAAAAGATAAAACAGAGCATTACAAGGGCACAGAATTAATTACTAAGCAAACAAATAGCACAGAAATGTTTATTAAGCAAACAAAAAGCATAAAAAGTTATTAAGCGAACTGTTCAAAATTAAGACATTTGATCAAACAATTATCAGAAAAGCACATAGGAGGTGCAGAGTCATCTCAGACTTGCTAAACGAACATGTTTAGAGTAAAAGAAGTACAAGAAAAGAGATTAAAAGGGCAAACCAAATATAATAAAAGGGCAGAAAGGGCATATTAAGCATAAATAAAGCAAGGTGACTGCATGTTTTGGCAAATTACAGTGTTTTGGCATAAACAGTTTTGTGTCTTTCGGCTTTTCCCGGTTAGGGGTCGCCACAGCAGAACTCCAGTCCGTTAATGATTGGCAGTATATTTTTACGTGCTGGCTTGCCCGGCCTAACACACAAAATTCAATGAAGGAACGCCCATTCATGCATGTCGACACACAGAAGACGCTCTAACTGAGAATTGAACGGGCAACGTCTAACTGTGAGGCAACAACTCTACCGCAGCACCACTACCACAGTGTTTTGGCATAAACAGTTATTTCGCATTAACTAAAGCCCTGAACAAAATGAAAAATAATATCACCGTTCTCCAAAGTGTCCTCTGGCAACGTGTAACAGCCTGAAGTCTCCAAATAAAATACCTTAGGACACACCACGAGAAGTGTAAAATCCTCTTTTATTAAAATCGATAACAAAGATAAAAAGATAAGCACTTTCGCGTGCCAAGGTGCACGCTTCTTCAGATCTCATTTAATGACAAATACTGCTTGATTCTTATAATAAGCTGTAACCAATACAAACTCATCTCCAATTAAGGACAATTAGCAGTTGCTACCAAACCTATTCATCATTCACTAATGCATAACGTCTCATTTGGATTTATATGAAAGTGAGCCTAAGTTCACATTCTAATGAAAGAGCAGTACCAACCAAATTGTTAGAAACTAAACCAAATGAGCATTACTTAAACTTTAAAATGATTGCGCACTGAATATTGATGGTAATACTTCAAAGAACATAATCTCATACTGATGCTAAAAAAAGTTTAAAAAGCAATGAAAACATCTGAACTGTTCTTTAAGGCAAACTTGCTCTAATTGCTTGCCTAAGTGTTACTTCCAAAAAGACAAGCAACACTATCAGTAAATTTTCATTAAACCAAAGCATCTCTGCTGTAATCTATGTTAATAACAGTAAACATTATTACCCTTCCTTACTTATGGTGAGTTGTTGGAAAAACTTCAATACATGAATATGATGTATATAATAAAATGCAGGCTATACATAAGTTCTAAGACATCACATCTATTCAACAAAGTGAAAAGATTCTATGTTGTTTCGTATATACACATCCATATTGCGCTCAGCACATCAAGGCTCTTGTAGATTATTAGCAACTCACTGTAATGCTGTAAGCAAGATAGCATTAAACTACTGTGTTGTAAATAATCTAGTTTCCTGTTCAACTGTATCTACTGTTATGAAAACGTTGATGTTCGCTAGACATATATTATAAAAACTGGCATGAACCAGTAAATATGTAACGTTCACAAAATTGCTTTGTTAGCGCAACCCAGTTAAGTCCATGTCCTCTCATTGAAAAGTAATAACATGAGATGAACAATAAAAAATTCATAAAGCAATAATAATAAATAAAAAATGGAAGACTACAAACTATAAAGAATAGAGAGCCAATATCAAACTTATTCAGAATAGTGTGACGCCCAAGTGCCTTTTACAACCTCGAGTCGATACGAATCTCATAAGGACAGAAACCTATCGATTCATAGGAGACTTGACCCTTTGTTAGCTAAATAGCTCTAGAAATGGTCACTGTAATAATTTCAAAATTCTTTCCTTGCATTTAAAGTATGCAACACTTCCTATCCCATTAAAGATCCTGGCTTAACAGTGATGACTATCTCGTCCTGTATGTCTGTTGTTTTTGAGACTGTATCATGCATCTACAGTTCAGACTCATAAAATTTATGATATTACTAATAAAATCAAAAACAAAAAGTATATGTTAATATATAACTGTGAGCTCATAATAATTAATGATGATATCAAGGTCAAAAAGTGTGCATTTAGATATGACTGTCAATCTATATCAATAAATAACTGTCTACACACATATTAAAAAATAAATTTAGAAACACTTAGTAACTACCTGTCATTTACACATGTCTCATAAGAACCTAATTTGTATGACCTGATGTTGCTGAGTGCTCCTAGAGCTCAAGATGGTGACACATTTAAGCTGAAATTAAAGTATATGTATTATAACTATAACCCTTGTCAACATAGGGAACTATTCTAAACTAAAAATAAGTTAATGAAATTGGACAAAAACTATGTGAAACTGAAACCTTGATTATCATAATATTACAAATGATAACATTATTCTGACACATTGAATGCTTAACTGATATGTGTCAGTGAGTAATCTTTGAAAATAAAATAATGCTATATAGAAGCTACAATATGAATTCACAATATAGACCATGATGCTACATTCCTTTCACTTAAGATGGGTTTCAGTGAAATATAATTATTGATGCCAGGATCTCTATGGGCTCCTGTCTTGAAGATCCACTTCAATTCTAATCTAGCTAGGTGATTAAAATTATCACCCATTCTGTTGCTTTTTTCTAATGTTTGCAATACCCTGAACTTGAACTCATGTGTTGGATTCTCATCTATGTGTCTTGCTAACGCATTAGTTTCTTTATTCTTACGTATATCGTAAATATGATTATATATACGATCTTTTAATCTTCTAGTCGTTAAACCGATGTAAAATACTGGACAAAATAAACAATTGGCCATATAAATCAGGTTTGTGCTATTACAGTCATGATGCTTCCTGGGTTTAAATTCAAACACACCATGAGCATGAGTGTAAATCTGTGTAGTTGTTATATGCTTGCACATGTTGCACGATTTACAAGGGAAAGTGCCTGGGACTGGATGTTGTTGAGGAATATCTGTATTGTTGAAATTCCTAGAGAATATCTCTTTAAGATTATTACATGTTCGAAAGACAAAAGAGGGTTTATTACCCACCAGGGTTCTAATTTCTTCTATAGCTATCAAAATATTCCAGTGTTTGAGAATGATTTTTCTGATCTGTTCATTATCATTGGAGTATTTCATGACATAAGCTATTCTATTCATATTATGTCTTCCTTGTCTGTGATGTATTCCTGAACTGTAATGGTTAGAACCAAAAAACATTTCATCGTCATAAGTCTCTTGTCGAGTAATTACCTCTCTAGTACTGGATATATGTGTTTCTAACCGAGTATTAGGTGTTCTGTTGAAAGGAAAAATCTCCTCTCTTGCTTCATACACCAGCGTCTTGTTATAACCTCTGGCTAAAAAAATCCTTACCATATTGTCAGCTTCTTCTTCTAGTACCTTCGGATCTTGAATGATCCTTGCTAATCTGGTAAATTGTCCTTTCACTATCCCTAAATAAACGTGCCTGGGGTGCATGCTACTATATTCCAATATGCTGTTTCTCCAACATTCCTTCCTGTGAAGTTTAGATTTAATAATTCCTTCTGAATCAAAGTATAAATTCACATCAAGAAAATTGATACTCAGCTTGGAATACTGAAGAGTAAACCTAAGGAAGTCAGTTGTAGACTCTAAATAATTAACAAAAACCTTCAATTCGTCAGTAGTGCCTTTCCATTCATTGCTTCTAGTTACTTTAGATGTCTGCAACCTTTTTACTTGCATACCCAATGAATACGGGATGCAAGCAATTCGTGAAATCATGGTGACAGACAGTGGTTTCTCCACTGATAGACAAATTCTGATTGGTCAGTTGCTAGACATTGTATTAAATAACAATGTGTTTATTTTTAACCAGAGGTACTACCTACACATATGGGGTGTTGCTATGGGCACCCCATGTGCAAATTCTTATGCCAACTTGGTACTACATTTCTGGGAAACACACCACTTATTTAACAATGAATGGATGAGTAAAATAAGCCTCTATAGAAGATTTGTAGACGATGTCATACAGTCCCAGGCACTTTCCCTTGTAAATCGTGCAACATGTGCAAGCATATAACAACTACACAGATTTACACTCATGCTCATGGTGTGTTTGAATTTAAACCCAGGAAGCATCATGACTGTAATAGCACAAACCTGATTTATATGGCCAATTGTTTATTTTGTCCAGTATTTTACATCGGTTTAATGACTAGAAGATTATAAGATCGTATATATAATCATATTTACGATATACGTAAGAATAAAGAAACTAATGCGTTAGCAAGACACATAGATGAGAATCCAACACATGAGTTCAAGTTCAGGGTATTGCAAACATTAGAAAAAAGCAACAGAATGGGTGATAATTTTAATCACCTAGCTAGATTAGAATTGAAGTGGATCTTCAAGACAGGAGCCCATAGAGATCCTGGCATCAATAATTATATTTCACTGAAACCCATCTTAAGTGAAAGGAATGTAGCATCATAGTCTATATTGTGAATTCATATTGTAGCTTCTATATAGCATTATTTTATTTTCAAAGATTACTCACTGACACATATCAGTTAAGCATTCAATGTGTCAGAATAATGTTATCATTTGTAATATTATGATAATCAAGGTTTCAGTTTCACATAGTTTTTGTCCAATTTCATTAACTTATTTTTAGTTTAGAATAGTTCCCTATGTTGACAAGGGTTATAGTTATAATACATATACTTTAATTTCAGCTTAAATGTGTCACCATCTTGAGCTCTAGGAGCACTCAGCAACATCAGGTCATACAAATTAGGTTCTTATGAGACATGTGTAAATGACAGGTAAGTGTTTCTAAATTTATTTTTTAATATGTGTGTAGACAGTTATTTATTGATATAGATTGACAGTCATATCTAAATGCACACTTTTTGACCTTGATATCATCATTAATTATTATGAGCTCACAGTTATATATTAACATATACTTTTTGTTTTTGATTTTATTAGTAATATCATAAATTTTATGAGTCTGAACTATAGATGCATGATACAGTCTCAAAAACAACAGACATACAGGACGAGATAGTCATCACTGTTAAGCCAGGATCTTTAATGGGATAGGAAGTGTTGCATACTTTAAATGCAAGGAAAGAATTTTGAAATTATTACAGTGACCATTTCTAGAGCTATTTAGCTAACAAAGGGTCAAGTCTCCTATGAATCAATAGGTTTCTGTCCGTATGAGATTCGTATCGACTCGAGATTGTAAAAGGCACTTGGGCGTCACACTATTCTGAATAAGTTTGATATTGGCTCTCTATCTTTATAGTTTGTAGTCTTCCATTTTTTAATTATTATTGCTGCTTTATGAATTTTTTATTGTTCATCTCATGTTATTACTTTTCAATGAGAGGACATGGACTTAACTGGGTTGCGCTAACAAAGCAATTTTGTGAACGCTACATATTTACTGGTTCATGCCAGTTTTTATAATATATGTCTAGCGAACATCAACGTTTTCATAACAGTAGATACAGTTGAACAGGAAACTAGATTATTTACAACACAGTAGTTTAATGCTATCTTGCTTACAGCATTACAGTGAGTTGCTAATAATCTACAAGAGCCTTGATGTGCTGAGCGCAATATGGATGTGTATATACGAAACATAGAATCTTTTCACTTTGTTGAGCAGATGTGATGTCTTAGAACTTATGTATAGCCTGCATTTTATTATATACATCATATTCATGTATTGAAGTTTTTCCAACAACTCACCATAAGTAAGGAAGGGTAATAATGTTTACTGTTATTAACATAGATTACAGCAGAGATGCTTTGGTTTAATGAAAATTTACTGATAGTGTTGCTTGTCTTTTTGGAAGTAACACTTAGGCAAGCAATTAGAGCAAGTTTGCCTTAAAGAACAGTTCAGATGTTTTCATTACTTTTTAAACTTTTTATAGCATCAGTATGAGATTATGTTCTTTGAAGTATTACCATCAATATTCAGTGTGCAATCATTTTAAAGTTTAAGTAACGCTCATTTGGTTTAGTTTCTAACAATTTGGTTGGTACTGCTCTTTCATTAGAATGTGAACTTAGGCTCACTTTCATATAAGCAATAGCAAAAAAGTTCCAAGGGTACACCAATGGCACAAACTCCAGATATCCTTAGCGAAAAAACCTTTATTGTGGCATACCTGCATCAAATAGTGAGCGCTTTCACGTCCAAATGACGCTTCCTCAGACTTCAATATTTGATGAATGAATTAAAACACTTATATACAATTTATAAAACTAAATTGATCAAGCAATTAAGCAATTGATATAATAGATGCTTAAAGTGCCAGTACTTAACAAGTAAATTATTCAACATATATCTAAAGACAAACAGACCAAAAATTTTCAAAAAACATATGTTATAAAATATATAAAATGTGACATGACATAGAACAGTGAGACACATTAAAAACTCTTTTAAAACATATAGAATAACAACATTTGATGGTCTAATGTTTAAAAGCCTTGGCTGCTAGGAAAGGTCTTAGTGTTATTTTATCATTCAGACCATGTATATGTGCCTGAAGTCTAAGAATCCACCTATTCTCTACCTCCTCTGTGCGATTCTTAACATTCCCTAGTCTACTATCTACTTTAATTAATTCCAGGACCTTAAACTTAAAATGATGAGTGGACCCTTCATCCATAACATGTTTTGCTAAGGCGTTAGTAGCATCTTCTTTATTTATAGCGTATATATGCTCTCTTATACGCTCACGTAAAGTGCGGTTAGTTTTGCCTACATAATATTTAAGACACAACTGACATTGAGCTAGATAAATTAAATTCTTGGACCTACAATCAGTATAGCTTTTAAAGTTGTATGTTCTACCAGTAACAGGGTGAATAAATGTATTTTCTGTATTGATAAACCTACACTGATTGCATGTGCGACAAGGGAAGGTGCCTTCCCTTTGTGACTTTGGATGTTCTATTTTTATTCTTTCATTACAAAGAAGTCTTTTGAGAGACTTCAGGTTCTTGTAGGCTATGTTGGGTCTTCGTTCAACTAATGTCCTGATTTTCTCATCCATTGTTAGAATCTTCCAATTGTTCTCCATTATCTTTTTTATTTGGCTATTCCTATTGGTATAAGGTATAACAAGTCTATTTTTAGGAGTACTTAACTCCTTCTTGTTCATATTAATGGTACTTGATTTGTTATGGTAGAATGGACGACCTCTATTTTTTCTTAATTCACCTGCCATAGTTATAGTATTATGCACTGCTTGTTTATTATATCCTCTATGTATGAAATTATTCTCTATAACGACCTTTTGTTCATTAAATGCTGCTTCATCGTAATCAGCTTAGAGGCTCTCAGGGTCTGATTCATTACCACGTTTTGATGAACGTGTCGAGGGTGCATGCTAGTGCGGTGAAGTAAATTATTCCTCCAACAAGGCTTCCTATAAATTCCCGTATTTACACCATTTGGTCCTTTGGTTAACAAAACATCAAGGAACTGTATCATCTCATGAGAGTAAGTACTCTCAAATTCTAGGAAGTTGGTGGTCCCATTAATATATTGTATGAATTCATTTAATTTATTTGCTGTTCCTCTCCATAACAAAAAGACATCATCAACAAAACGACAATAGTGTATTATATATTCATTGAAAACTAAGTTATTAATCACATATGCTTCTTCCCAATATGCCAACACTAAGTTGGCATATGAGTTTGCACATGGGGTTCCCATTGCTACACCCTTTTGTTGTAAATAATAGTTATTGTCATATACCATGACATTGTTTTCTAACACTATTTCAAGTAATGACATCCACATAATAATTTTACTATTGTTTACACCATGATTCAAGAGAAATAGTCTCAGAAATTCAATCCCGATATTGTTTGGGATTGAAGTAAACAAAGATTTTACATCTAAGGTGACAAAAAAATCACCAATTTCAATGTGATGTTGTTCATTGCATCTAGCAAAATCTTCTATAAATTGTTGTGTGTCCCTTAAAATGTGTTTGGTGCTATTAACTATTGGTTTGAACTGTTTGTCTAGGTAGATTGAAAGGGACTCAGTCAACCACCCTTTACTGGAGACAATAGGTCTTAATGGTGGATTATCCAATTCTTTATGTATTTTTGGGAGGCCTCTGAACGTTGGTATAAGTGGATTTTCGATGAGAAAATATCTATACAAATTCATATCAATAACATTAGTGAGTAATAAATCATATAGCTGCGCATGTACATTTTTAATCAGCTTATTCAGTAAAATCGCATTTAGTGGTATATAAGTATCAGTTTCTGCAAGCATAAGAGATACCTTCATGTCATACATTTCCCTGTCCATTACAACTATTGCTCCCCCCTTGTCATGTCCATTACAACTATTGCTCCCCCCTTGTCAGCTTGTCTTATTACTATCTCTTTATTACATTGTAGGCTTGAAATAGCTGCCTTCTCTTTGATAGTTATGTTATAAAAATCAGGTTTCCCTAGGTTCTTATTATATAACTCAATTAAATCATGTTCACAAGCACGTTCAAATACTTCCAATAACGGGTGCTGTGCAGGAATAAACATAGAAGGTTTCCTGAAAATATTAATGTTGCTAACATTATTCAAATTCACATTATCATCACTGTATAACATCTTTAACGCTATGTTTCTGGTAAACATTTTGATGTCCACTATAAACTCTGTCACATTAGTAAAACCCGAAGGGATAAAACTAAGTCCTTTGCTAAGGACAGATAATTCATTGTCACTAAGCTTGTATTTAGAGATGTTAACAACTAGGTCCTGTGTACTGACCTCAATGCTTTTCTCTGGTTTTCGTATATCTCCTCTGTCCCCTTCCTTTTTTTGTATGTGTTGTTTAAAGTCCATGTTCTTGTTTCCACAGGCTTGAACGGAAGTGGGAAGGATGGAAAGTCTGTGCGAGGTAAAAAAACATCGTTCTCTTCTTCCCTGGTGATGACGTCAACTGCTGAACTGACAGCCGGCGATTTCCTCCTAGTTCCTGAATTAGGACTGATGTATTCCTGGTCGGTCGTTGTAGGTACAGGGATATCGCCCATGTTGTCCGAATGGACCATGGCTTCGATGGTAACCTGCCGTTTGGTGTTAACCCCAGAGGCCGTCATCAGGGGAGCGCCAGCATCCCGATCGATCTCATCAGGAATGGACTTTGTACTGGCAGAGGGAGGTTGCATGGTGGTCGTCATCAGTGGGGGGGTGTGGCCATGTGAATCACCTCCATTGATGTTCTGTTTTGCAGGAACACTATTTTTCCTTGAAGAAACAAACTTGTTGACCTTTTCTCTTGGCCACGAAAACACTTGGCTTTTTTGGAAGTCCACATAATCCCTCTCAAGTTTCCTCTTTTTATCTTGAATTAATTTCTGGTCAATTGAGCGGATCATGATGTTCAGATCATCGTATAACATACCTAATTCTCGTTGATCTAATATGCCCAATAGTTCTTTCTCCAATTCGGAGATTTCTTTAGATAGAGTTCCTAATACCATGTTATAATGTTCAATTAATATGTCTATATACCCAAAACTTGTTTCTAAATTCAATTTTTGCCATTTAGAAAGCAAACTTGGGTTCGAGTCCCCGAAGGTGGGCATCTTTAGGACCCTAAGCCCTCTTGGTATCAATCGGAAGCTTTTGCAAGCTTCCATATGTGACTTCTGCCACTGAACACTCTTTAGTTTCTGCAATTTATTTTCCAAACGTCGAGTGATGAATATAATGTCCATATCTTGTTTACGATTAGTATTCACAGCATCAGGAGTATTTAAATCAGTAGCCGTTAGCTTGAGTAGCGGATTCACATTCAATTCAAGTAAACTTTGTAAATCGAACGTCTTGTTAACTAATGATGGATTTAAATTTGAGTTCTTACTTCCTTCTGCGGCCATGTCCCAGCAAAAGATCAAAATGGAACAAGTATGAGAATAAGAAAAACAGTCACCTGTGCTGGGTGAAGTACCCTGGAGCAACAAAGGCAGCAAAAAGCAGATAACACAGTAGCAAAAAAGTTCCAAGGGTACACCAATGGCACAAACTCCAGATATCCTTAGCGAAAAAACCTTTATTGTGGCAGACCTGCATCAAATAGTGAGCGCTTTCACGTCCAAATGACGCTTCCTCAGACTTCAATATTTGATGAATGAATTAAAACACTTATATACAATTTATAAAACTAAATTGATCAAGCAATTAAGCAATTGATATAATAGATGCTTAAAGTGCCAGTACTTAACAAGTAAATTATTCAACATATATCTAAAGACAAACAGACCAAAAATTTAAAAAAAACATATGTTATAAAATATATAAAATGTGACATGACATAGAACAGTGAGACACATTAAAAACTCTTTTAAAAACATATAGAATAACAACATTTGATGGTCTAATGTTTAAAAGCCTTGGCTGCTAGGAAAGGTCTTAGTGTTATTTTATCATTCAGACCATGTATATGTGCCTGAAGTCTAAGAATCCACCTATTCTCTACCTCCTCTGTGCGATTCTTAACATTCCCTAGTCTACTATCTACTTTAATTCCAGGACCTTAAACTTAAAATGATGAGTGGACCCTTCATCCATAACATGTTTTGCTAAGGCGTTAGTAGCATCTTCTTTATTTATAGCGTATATATGCTCTCTTATACGCTCACGTAAAGTGCGGTTAGTTTTGCCTACATAATATTTAAGACACAACTGACACTAAGACCTTTCCTAGCAGCCAAGGCTTTTAAACATTAGACCATCAAATGTTGTTATTCTATATGTTTTTAAAAGAGTTTTTAATGTGTCTCACTGTTCTATGTCATGTCACATTTTATATATTTTATAACATATGTTTTTTGAAAATTTTTGGTCTGTTTGTCTTTAGATATATGTTGAATAATTTACTTGTTAAGTACTGGCACTTTAAGCATCTATTATATCAATTGCTTAATTGCTTGATCAATTTAGTTTTATAAATTGTATATAAGTGTTTTAATTCATTCATCAAATATTGAAGTCTGAGGAAGCGTCATTTGGACGTGAAAGCGCTCACTATTTGATGCAGGTCTGCCACAATAAAGGTTTTTTCGCTAAGGATATCTGGAGTTTGTGCCATTGGTGTACCCTTGGAACTTTTTTGCTACTGTGTTATCTGCTTTTTGCTGCCTTTGTTGCTCCAGGGTACTTCACCCAGCACAGGTTACTGTTTTTTTACCCTCACTTTCATATAAATCCAAATGAGACGTTATGTATTAGTGAATGATGAATAGGTTTGGTAGCAACTGCTAATTGTCCTTAATTGGAGATGAGTTTGTATTGGTTACAGCTTATTATAAGAATCAAGCAGTATTTGTCATTAAATGAGATCTGAAGAAGCGTGCACCTTGGCACGCGAAAGCGCTTATCTTTTTATCTTTGTTATCGATTTTAATAAAAGAGGATTTTACACTTCTCGTGGTGTGTCCTAAGGTATTTTATTTGGAGACTTAAAGCCCTGAACAGCATAACTAGAGTTATCTGAAGCATTGCAAAGTGTGTAAAAGTGCTTACAATATGTGTTTATTACTATGCACTTATTCTGAAGAGTTTATTGTGTGCAAAGTGCAACTATTTTGTGAAGTGCAGTCAAATACAGCCATTTCGAAAAGTTTATTGTGCTGGGTGTGTCTGTTCATAAAGTGCCTCCATTACAGAGTGTTTCTTGCACTGTAAATAATTACTTTGCAAAGTACAGCCATTTTGGAAGCGTTTCTGTGTGCTGTGCACTGTTTATTTGCAATGTAGAGTTACTTTAAAATGTTTCTTACTCTGAGCTTCTTCTGCTGCCCAGTTTATTCCCTAAGTGTAGTTACTCTGAAATGTTTCTTACACTGATAATAGGTGATTTCTCGGAGTACAATAATTTCAAGAGTATTACAGTGCCTGGGAGACTTATTTCACTAAGTATTTCAGAGAGTTCCATTACTCAGGGGCTTATTGTTCTATTGGGCATAGTTATAAGTACTGGTATAAATTTCTGGGATATACATGTATGCGTGCGTTCGTGCATACTTGCAAAAGTCTTCGCTGATGTGTTAACATGGCAGAGTCATTTCGCAAACTAGGTCCACTTGTATTTGATAAGAATACTGCAGAGAAATGGAGAATATTTGAACAAGAGTATGGTATTTTTCTACAAGCAGCTTACTCAGCTAAAGATGCATGCACACCAGGGAATTCATTTTGCTAAACCTAGCTGGGTCAGAGGCCATTGGTAGAGAGTGTTCATTTGTGTATGCACCAGCACTGTATGAAAGTGAAGGTGAAAATCATCATATAGTTGTCCAGGATGAATCAAGGGAATCTTGAGTGTTTGAAGCATAAATTCAGAGAAATGTGAAACCCCCCAGACCAATGTTGCATTAGAGAGTCATTTGTTTTATACAAGAGATCAAAGGCCAGGAGAAACATTTGCAGCCTACATTACTGACTTGAGAAACAAAGCTAAAGCTTGCATGGTTTGCAATTTAAAAGTTGGGCTAATAAAGGACAGGCTTGTGTGTGATATTAACAGTGATGCTGTGAGAAGGATTTTGCTTCGTGACAGAGATTTAACATTGAGTAAGGCTATAGAGATTTGTCAAATCCATGAAGTTACACAGAAAGGCACACAAGTATGCTTGCAACTGACAAAAATAAGAAGTTATGTACCTACCATAACGTTCCATGTTAGTTGTCTTCATCTCGCCTTCTTTCTTGCTGTTTGGGATCGGAGCCGATCCTCGGCTCCGACTCGGCCATCTTCAATAGCTCGAGAGCTGTTTACCGGCTCGAGGCTACCCCTTATCCCATGATGTCTAGCAAAAGCTACCCAGATCTTGTTTGAAATAGCTAATTCAGACATAATATGAGAGAAACCAGTTATCAAAAAACTGGTTGTTCCATACATCCTAATATCTAGACTACGTTAGGAAGACCTAGCCAGAAGAATAACAATAAAAGAATACTCAGCCAGTGAAAAAGGACTCCTCTTGATCCACTAGGACGGGGGATGGAGGGAGGGAGGGATGAAAAGAAAGAAGGCGAGATGAAGACAACTAACATGGAACGTTATGGTAGGTACATAACTTCTTAATGTTAAGTTGTCTATCTCGCCTTCATTCTTGCTGTTTGGGACAGCGTCCCTAGCACCTAACATCCTGGGTGGCTCAGTGGAACAGACTCTTCAGAACAGTGGAACCAAAGTCAGCTCTGCTCCGGGAGACCATATTCACCTTGTAATGAGAAATAAAGGTATGAGGGTTTGCTCATGTGGCAGCTGCATAGATGGAATCCATGGGCAACCTAGACTGAAAGGCTACGGAGGTGGCTAATGCCCTAGTAGAATGACCTTTCGGTTTAGTTGGTAACTCTTTATTCCGTAACTGGTAAATAAATGTAATAGTGTGGGACAACCATCTGGATAAGGTCACCTTGGAAACTGGGAGACCTTGTTTGCTTAAGGCATAAGAAAGGAATAATTGGTCTGACTTCCTTATTTCTTTAGTTCTATGTAGGTAAAAACGCAATTGTCTATGAACGTCCAATTGGTGAAGCTTGTACTCTGCCTTGTTGCTATGATTTGCGAAGAACACAGGGAGATCTATAGATTGATTCAAATTATTTTCTGGGCAGACTTTAGGAAGAAACGAAGGATTAGTCCTCAAAGCAACTCTGTCCTAGTGAAACACCAGGTAGGGAGGACGAACACAGTGCTTGAAGTTCTGATACACACCTAGCTGAAGTGATAGCAACCAGAAAGAGTGTCTTCCAAGACGGAAACTTGATGGAGCAGGATGCTGCTGGTTCAAAAGGAGGCAGAATTAAGGAACTTAGGACTAAATTAAGGTCCCAAGGAGGAGGGGGATCTCTCACTGGAGGTCTAAGAAGAGATGTTCCTCTCAAAAAAAGCTTTACAGAGCTTATGAGACATGATGTTAGAATTTGTCAAACCGATATGAAAATTAGAAATGGACACTAGTTGTACCCTAACTGTAGCAGAAGCGGCCCCGGAGTGAAAAAGTTTTGCTAGGAATTCCAGAATTTCATGGACTGGGGCTGAGAAGGGATCCACATTCCTAGACTCTGCCCAACAAGAAAAACGTTCACATTTGCTAGAATAAGTTTTTCTCGTTGTAGACTTATGAGAGAAAACGATAATCTCGCGGACTGCTGGGGAAATGCTGGGAAGCCTGGCTAAGGTTGGAAGTGGAGCAACCAAGCTGTGAGCTGGAGAGTTTGGAGGGATTGATGCAACCCGCCTGATTGATGAATCAGGAGATCTGGAATCGGGTCCAGAGTCCAGGGCTGATCGAGAAGGTAAGGGGGCAGGAACGGGAACCATATCTGTCGAGGCCAGTAGGGAGGCAATGAGGATCATTTTGCAACCCAACGATTTTGCTTTCTGTACGAGTTTCAGTATCAGGGGAAATGGAGGAAAGGCATAAAGAAGTCCCCAAGGCCAATCGTGGACTAGAGCGTCTCTGGGTATGTGACCTGGAAGCGGAAGTAGGGACAAGTAGTTGCTGCATTTGCTGTTGAAAGGGGTGGTAAAAAGATCGCAACAAGGCTGTCCCCATTTGCGGAAGATTAGATCTGCAACTTTCTGATTCACAGACCACTCATGAGGCATGAGGATAGCTCTGCTGAGCCTGTCCGCTATGATGTTGGATCTCCCAGGGATGTGCGTCGCAATCAGAAAATGTTGGGAGGAAATCACCCACTGCCAAAGTCTGAGTGCTTCTCGACACGGGGTAGGATCTGGTTCCGCCCTGCTTGTTGATGTACCACACCACTGACATGTTGTCTGTTTGAACTGCAATGGTCCTGGAAGGAAGAGAGTCTTGAAGGGCTTGCAATGCTAGGAGCACAGCTCTCATTTCTAGGACATTTATGTGCAGATGGTACTCGTGATGCTGCCAAGTGCCTTGGACTGTCCTGTCCAGATAATGCCCCCCCCCAACCCTATCAGGGAGGCGTCTGTAGTCACTGTGGCTACCGGAGGGGGCTGTATGAAAGGGCTGCCCTGAGTCACTAGTGGGGAGACCATCCACCAAGAAAGGTGCCTTTTGCATGCCTCCGTGATCAGGATCATGTGAGACATGGGTAGCTCCTGGAAAGACCACTGCGTGAAAAGAAGCCACTGAAGAATTCTCATGTGGAAATGCGATAATGGAAGTAGAAGAATGGCAGCTGCCATGGAGCCCAGATTTTGAAGGACATACCGGACTTGGATCCTTTTGCTCTGCATTAGGACTTGCACTTGTTGACAAATTGTGGACACTCTTTCCAGTGGTAACCTTGCGAACATTTCCCTTGTGTTTAATTCTGCTCCTATGTAAGTGATAGGCTGACAGGGCAACAAGGCAGATTTTCCGAAATTTATTGTAATACCTAGCTGGGTGCAAGATGTGATTATATAATCCCGCGCTTGTAAGAGTTGATTTCTGGTGGTAGCAGTGAGGAGCCAGTCTAGATATGGAAACACCTGGAATCCTTGACGTCTCAGGTGAGCCGTGACCACTGCCATACATTTGGTGAACACCCTGGGGGCTATGGTGAGACCAAAGGGCTGAGCTCTGAACTAGTAATGACTGGCCCCCACCCGAAAGCAAAGAAATCTCCTGGAGCGTCTGTCCATCTTGATATGGTAGTACGCATCCTGAAGATCTATCTTAGCACATCCAATTGTCCTGATCCAGGAAGGGTAGAATGGACTGTATCGTGACCATCAGAAACTTTGTTCTTTGTACAGATTTGTTTAGTCTGCTGAGATCCTGAATCAGTCCCCATTCCCCTGTCTTTTTTGGTACCAAAAAGAACCTTGAATAAGTTCCGGATCCGTGCTGGTCTGCGTGGACTTCCTGAATGGCTCTTTTTTCTAGCAGTTTTGAAACTTCTATTACTGCTTGCTCCTTCAGATTGGGTGGAACATCTGGAAGGGCCTTCTTTGACTAACGGGGATTGATGGAAGGGAATTTTGTAACCTCCGGAAATAATGGACAGTACCCATCTGTCTCTCATTAAATTTTGCCAGGCTTTTGGGTACAGCGAAAGTCTTCCCCTGACTGCCTCCAGAGGTGAGCAGCCGGGCAACCCTTCAGGGATGCTGGAAGTGCTTTGTCAGAGAAGGATTCTCTGTTGCCCTGGTTCTGCGGACTCCCTCTGCCATGACGGCGGCATCTATTATTGTCATTTCCCCCTCTGCCTCTCGAGGAAAAATCACTGTATGTCAGGCAAGGCTCCCTGAGATTTGCAGAACCACATCTTCCCACTCTTCTGACCCTTGGGGTAAGGTCTAGAGGGAGTGGAAAAACGGACTCCCATGGCAGAAAGAATTTTGCCTTCTTGCTCACACCTAGTCAACGTGTCTTACACCTGTGGCTCAAAGAGAAAGGAGCCATCAAAGGGGGTATTGGTGAAGGACACTCAAAAGGATTCCGCAAAGTGACAGCCGCATCCAAGCATGCCTCCTGAGGGCCACACCCGTGCCTGCGGCTCTACTTGCACCATCGGCTGCATAGGAAATGAGCCTCATGGAGGAGTTAACTACAGAATTAAGAGTCGCTAGCTGGGAAGCTACTTTGGCTTGTACTCCTTAGCTGTAGGATCTTGAAGAGCATCTCCAAGCTCTTTAAGGAGATCCCTTTGAAGGCGAGTAAAACAACATAGATAGTTCAGGGACCTCATGGAGAAGTTCGCTGAAGCAAACATTCACTTTCCGTACCTGCCCATCATTCTAGACACCTTGTTATGGGGATGAACAGATGAAGAGGTTTCTGCTAGCTCTTTTTTGGTGGCTGCTGCTACCACCATGGCATCAATGGGCACACCTTTAGAAAGGAATTGCTTATCCTGGGGGGCTGTAATAAATTTACCAGGTCTCCTCGGAGTTGGTTCCACTGTGTCCGGAGCTGACCAAGCCTTTCGAGCCACTACAGACATAAGTGGGTCGAAAGGAGGGGAAACCCAGGAGGTGGAAGGTCGGGAACCAAAAGCGTCCAGGAATACAGACTTATTCTCGGTAGGAGCTAGGGGAGTCCAGTTCCCCCTCTGCCTAAGCATTTCAAGGATGTCCAAAAAGGAAACATCTTCAGTGGGGGATCTAGGGGACCCTTCTGATTCATCTAAGTTTGTTTCAGAAGTGACAGACTCAGGGGAGACAATGTGCTTCCTCTTGCACTTCTTCTTCCGAGGGGGCTCCTCTGAGTGATCAGGGGAGGCCTCGGAAGAAGAGGAAACACCCAATGGGGTGTCCTGGGGCATCGGTTCCCTACGCTTGGGGTCTGGAGGAGGAGCAGAGGTTGGCACAGACACTATGGGGGGCGGAGCCGGTGGGGCTGGTAGTGGAGCTGTCTCGGGGGACAGCACACTCCGCATGACCTCAAAGACATCCCTGCCTCGAGACAGAGAAAGCTCCGGTTCCGAAGAAATAGGAATCTCTCTCCGCGCCGAGGGGGACGGCTCCGAGGCCGATGTTGGAGCCGAGCTCACCTGCACCGATGATCCGAGAGGGAGAATGGGGGTCAGACAAGGGTCTGATGTCACTCGCCCCCTCAGAGCCGACGAGGGAGCCCTGGCGTCCAGATTCCTCAATTGAAGGAACTATCGAGGTAATCGGAGCCAAAGTCAGAACCGAAGGAGAGATGGTGATGGGAGCCGACAGTTCCACTACACGAACCCCAACGAACTCCGGCTCCGAACTCAATGGAATTGGAGGAGGCACAGAAAAAGAGGTGGATGGAGCAGATACCTGCTGAGGAGGGCTAGACTATAATTCTGCTAGTGCATGTGATTTTAAGCAACCTACTTACTACTCTCTCCACATCATGATTCGACAGCCTAGAGGATCGAGAGGAGTGTGATGAATGGTGGCTACGTTCACTTTGCAATAATGGAGACCAAGGAGCCGAATGAACTGACTCTAATGAAGGGGACCTCAGCCTCTTATGGCTCCGAGACAGCTCAAAACATCCAATGGAGCCGACGGAGGGGTTGTCTTGTCAGTGCCAGCCGGAGCAGACATAATCGGTAAATCCTGTACAGGAGTCGGCTCCGAAGGTGGAGCTGACGGTTTAGTGGATTTTGCGGATTTCACTGGCTGGGAACTCTTTGCCGGTGAATCCTGAGGCTTTAACAGACCCCTAAGGTTCAATTTGTTCTTGCGCTCCTGCAGGACTCTTGGACTAAAGGCATGGCAAATAGAACAAGAGTCCTGCAGGTGAACAGCGCCCAGAGACATTTTCTGACAGCATGAGTCGCATTTTTTAAAGCCAGATACTTTAGCTTCCTTAGACATGACCCAACTACAAAAAACTAAACCACAAAGTAAACACCGACAAATAAGTACTACTCTAAACAAGTACACCTATAAATATATAACCTGTGTCTTACGATAGCAAAAAAAAAAAGGAAAGGAAAGCCTCTAAGTTAAACAGCTATCCTAGGGAGAGGGAGCGGGGGGAGAACTCTCTAACTTAAACAAGTTCTAAATAAAAGGGAAACTAAGAAGAATGAAGTAGTTCAACAACACGTACAGAATAAAACTAAGAACAGTAAAATATCTATTAGTTTAAAGGGTCTAAGAGAATATTTTTACACAAAAAATTGAAATATACAAGCCTGAGCCAGAAAATGACACACCTCGCAGCTGAAGCGGCAAACGAGATATGGGTAGCTGTCGCTAGGCATCATGGGATAAGGGGTAGCCTCAAGCCAGTAAACAGCTCTTGAGCTATTGAAGATGGCAGAGTTGGAGCTGAGGATCAGCTCTGATCCCAAACAGCAAGAATGAAGGCGAGATAGACAACTTAACATTATGGTTTCAGCAGGATCCAGAGCAAATTTCGACAGCATGTATCATGTGGCAAACAGAAACAGGCCTAAACACATGGTAGCTGCAGCCCCTGTGGGTGTGGCAGGGAAAACCCAAAGTCTTCCAGCAAGTTCTAAGACTAGCTCAGTTAAAGAAGCATGCTCAGTGCAGAACAAATATTGCTCAATACGGCACAAGGGTGAATCAGCAAAACACAAATCATTGTGGTGCCAACCATGAGCTAAAATAGAAAGGTGCTTAGCATTTGGTCAGCAATGTCACAAGTGTAAAAAATGAAGTAATTTTCAAAAGTTTTGCAAATCAAGTAAACCTCTCTCAGTTGCAAAGAAAGATCACTCAAAAAAGCAAATTGATCATGTAGGTTTGTAGTCTACTTTCTACGTAGATGGTGTATCAATGACTGGTGAAAAGGTTAGTGCAGTAAACTTACTAACAAAGGATGAAGTGTTTTTGTACTGTCATGATCCATGGCAAACCCAATGTGCTCAAAGTAGACACTGGTTCAAAGTGTAACATCATGTCAGCAGAAACATTTGTCAAATTAAGAGCTGGTGAACAACTTAATATGGATAGTCGTGCAAGACTTGTTGCCTATGGATTGAAGAAATTCAAATTGAAGGCTCAGTACTGCTTTCATGTTACTGGGCTAGGAACAGTTACAAGTTGTTGTTTTACATAGTTCGAAGACCTGTGCAGTCATTATTAGGTCTCAGAGTGAGTCTGAGAATGGACTTGCTTTCCTTTACTAAAGAGGTTGATCATATAAGCACATGTCCCAGTTCCAGCTTCACTGATGCTATTTTCACAGAATATGCTGATATTTCCGATGACAGCTTAGGCAAGCCGTTGTGTATTCCATGAAGTTAGACCCAGAGGTCAGTCCAGTGGTTAAACCAGCAAGAAGAGTTCCAATAGCTATGCAGAACAAAGTTAAAGCTCAGTTGGCCAAAATGGTGCAATAAGGTGTGATTTGTCCAGTCACAGAACCAAATGAATGGGTGTCGTCTATGGTAGCAACTCAAAAAAGGCTCAGACGAGATCAGAATATGCATCGACCCAAGAGACTTTAATAAGGCACTGAAGAGACCTCATCATCCCATGTGTACAGTCGAGGAAGTCGCAGCCCTGATACTGAATGCCGCTGTATTTTCTGTCTTGAATGCAAAGAGTTCATTCTGGCAAGTGATGCTTGATTGCAAATCTTCACTACTGACAACATTCAGTACCCCATTTGGAAGACATAGATTTCTCAGGATGCCACTTGGTATAAATTCTGCAAGTGCAGTCTTCCAGCGTGCAATGGAACAGATTTTTTTCAGGCTATCCCTATACCATAACAGTAGATGATTTATTGATTGGAGGCAATGGTGAAGTAGAGCATGACAGAAACCTCAAGAAAGTTTTAGACAGAGCATGTGAAGTGAACTTAAAGCACAATCCTCTAAAGTGCAAATTCAGACTACCAGACGTCACATGTGTAGGTCATGTTTTCTAGTACTGGGTTAAGACCAGGCCCATCCAAGCAAGCAGCTATTCTTGAGATGCCAGCACCAGATATTCAAGCTCTGCTGCGTTTTCTTTGTATGGTTAACTATTTGGGCAAGTTCATACAGTGCCTTTAAGAGAGGTGTTGTGCAAAACATTTTTATGGTCTTGGTTTAACAGTACCAGAAAGCATTTGATGCTCTATAGCAGAAAACTGCCACTCCACCTACACTAAGTTACTATGATGTCAACAGACCAGTTGCTCTTTCCTGTGATGTTTCAAAGTTTGGTATTGGCACAGTTATTCTTCAAAAGGGCAGGACAGTAGCCTATGCATGTAGAACTCTTACCCAAACTGAAATGCAATATGCTCAAATTGAGAAAGAACTTTTGACAATTGTGTTTGCATATTCCAAGTTTCACAATTATATTTATGACTGAGATATCCAGATTGAAACAGCTAATCGACATCTAGTTAATATTTTAAAGAAGGCTATGCATTCTGCTCCAGCAAGATTACAAAGAATGATGCTCAAATTACAAAAGTAGAACTTTAAAATAGTCTATTGTTTGTGTCTTTCGGCTTTTCCCGGTTAGGGGTCGCCACAGCGGAACTCCAGTCCGCTAATGTTTGGTAGTGGATTTTTACGTACCGGGTTACCAGCCCTGACACACAACCTTCAAAGAAGGCACGCCCCATTCATGTATGCCTCCACACAGAAGACGCTCTAGCTGAGAATCGAACGGGACAATGTCTTACTGTGAGGCGACAACGCTACCGCAGCACCACCACCGCAGTAGAACTTTAAAATGGTCTATAAAAAGGGCAAACTTCTTTATCTGGCTGTTACCTTATCCAGATCACCCAGAAGTACAACAGAACTGCTTGATGCAGAGAATTTTGACTTTGATGTCATGAAAGTGCATAATATTTTGACCACGAGACTTGATGAGCTGAGAGAGCATACAAAGACTAACCCTGTTTTGCAAAAGCTCAACCACTAGCTTCAGGCAAGATGGTCGTCAAAGCAATCTAGTGTACCACCTGAAGTATGACCTTATTTTCCTTACAGAGATGAGATGTTGATGGAAGATGACATTATTTTCAAAGGTCCTAAAGTTGTTGTTCTTGCTTCCTTACAACATAAATATATACAGATTTTGTATCACGACCACCCAAGTTCCAAATCTATCAAAAGAAGGACGAGGGGACTAGTATTTTGGCTTCTCTAGCAAAAGATATTGACAAAGTACTTTCATCTTGTTCAGTACAGTGCAATAGTACAAAACCGCATATGCAAAAAGAACCACTTCAGCTAAGTTAAGTTCCTGAACTACTTTGGTCAACAGTAGCCACTGACATATTCAAGTGGAACAATCAGCATTACTTAGTGTTGATCGACTGTTATTCAAACTGATTTGAGATAGATTTGTTGCCTAACCTAATGTCCACTACTGTTATTACTAAGTTGAAACGTCATTTCTCAGTCCAAGGTAGTCCACATAAGCTTATATACCAGTCAATTGTTTCAGAAATTTGCAAAAAAATGAGACTTTGTACATGTTATTAGTAGTCCTGAATACCCACAGTCAAACGGTCTAGCTGAAAGTGCAGTACAGAGTACAAAGCAATAACAACAGAAGTGGAAGAGTGACAATACCAATGTCTTTTTGAATTTACTCAATCTCAGAAACATACCCTGAGACAATACATTTTGCTCACCTGCACAGACTCCAGGGCAAACCAGAACAACCTTGACTGCTCCAGTTTAAGGCCTAAAGCCAAGAACAACAAAGCAATCAAAGCTCAACTCTTCAGACAGCATTCTTTCCAGAAGTCTAGTTATGACAAAACAAGCAGATTTCTTCGTCTATTGAAAAAAAGAAGAGACAGTAAGGATACAAACGGCAAAAGGTTTTGACCGAACTGGTCAAGTAAAGTACAGTTGTGTACACCTGCCATAAATGCAGATGTTCGAGTGTATCCACTGTTGCAGTCATCACATTCGGGTTATCTGCTTGCGGTAGCCCTCAGTCGGCCCGATTGACAAAGTCTTGGGTCCTGTGTCGGTTGCTGTCTCATATTCCATGACGTCAGGTAGTCAAGCATGCAGCAGACGCCATTACATCAGTTTTTCTTGCCCCAGATATCAGATGCCCCCATAATGGGAAGCAATTATATATATACAAGGTTACACCTCCAACAAAAAAAGCAAATACACCAAAAAGCTTTAAGCACAGAAAGCAAGAATAGAGGTATAGCCAATACAAGTCAGGGGGCTGGAGGGAGGGTAACTAGGACTGCAACAGTGAATATACTCGAACATCTACATTTATAGTAAGTGTACACAACTGTACTATGTTCTTCATGTTTCACTGTTGCAGTCATCACATTTGGGTACATTCCCAAAGCTAAGAATGGGAAGAGGAAATTAGACAGTATTAGGACCAGATATAAGGCCCTGCAAGACTGCAGTGGCAAAGCCAGCTCTGGATTTAGAAAAAATTGGCAAATGGTAATGCTTGGTGAAGGTATGTACAGAACTCCAGGTAGCAGCTTCTACGATGTCCCTGGTAGAGACACCTCTGAGAAAGGCTGTAGAGGCAGATGCAGCCCTGACTGAATGTGGTCTAATCCCCTGTGGGGTAGGCTTTCCATGGTACTTATAGCAGAAATTAATGCAATAGCCTATCCATTTAGAAATGGTTTGCTTTGAAATGGCCTTCCCCTCTGCCCCTGCAGCAAATGCAACCAGCAGCTGTTCAGATTTCCTGAGAGATTTAGTCCTGTCCAAATAAAACCTAAGTTGTCTGTGCACATCTAAGGAGTGCAGTACTCATTCCCCTTTGTTCTGTGGATTAGAAAAGAAGGTTGACAAATGAAAGGACTAATTAAGTGCCACACTGGATACCACATTGGGCATGAAGGAGGGATTGGTCCTGAGGGACACCCTGTCGGCATGAAATACGATGAAAAGCTCCACTGCCATGAGGGCCTGTAATTCAGACACCCTTCTTGCTGAAGTGATGGCTAAAAGGAAGGCTGTTTTCCAAGAAAGGAATTCCCACTCTACATTTGCAGCTGGCTCAAAAGGAGGTAGAGTGAGTTTTTCCAATACAAAGTTAAGGTCCCATGCTGGAGTAGGGGCTCTCCTCAGTGGTATCAAGTTTTTGGCTCCTCTAAGGAACTGCTTCAGCAGTGAATGTGAGATGAGGGGTGGTTGTGTGTTGTAATGAGCTGAAATGGCTGAGGCATGAATTTTGATGGAGAAAAAGAAAAGGCCCTTGTGCAGCATCTCAGTTAAGTATTGACAAATCTGAGGTAAATTGGGCGCCGCTGTGCCCATTCTCTGAGTTTGGTTCCAGGAACAGAATCTTTTCCATTTGTCAGCATAGGATTTTCTAGTACTAGGCCTCCTTGCCTCCAGCATGACATCCATCACTTGCTTACTGAGGGATGGTAACGGACAGATCAGGTAATTAGCCAGGCTGCCAGGTTCAGGGTTTGAAGCTGTGGGTGCAGAATCTGTCCCTCCTGTTGGGACAGCAGGGTAGGGGTCTGAGGCAGGTGCCATGGTGCCAGTAGTGACACACTGTGCAAAAGGGGGTACCAGTGTTGGCGTGGCCAGTCTGGTGCAATCAGTATCATCCTAGGATTGTCCTGTTTGATCTTTAGCAGTACCTTGGAGAGGAGAGGCAGAGAGGGAAAGGCATAAACTGATAGGTTTTTCCAGGTGAAGGACAGGGCATCCACTTTCCAAGCTTGCTTGTGGGGAGTCCTTATGCAGAATTTTTCCAATTTGTAGTTCTGGGGGGAGGCAAACAGGTCTATATCTGGGCTCCCCCATTTGTTTCTCAACATGTTGAATATCTTTGGTTCCGGTTTCCACTCGTGTGGGTCCATGAGATTTCTGCTTAGTTTGTCTGCCAGTGTATTTAGCTTTTCAGGCAGGAATTGAGCCTGTAGGGGCACTTGGTAGCTCAAGGCTGTGTTCTACAGAGCCATGGTTAGTCTGCAGAGAGGATATGAGTGGGAACCCCCCCTGCTTGTTTATGTACCACATAAAGTACAGTTTTGTACCTACCATAAATGTAGATGTTCGAGTGTTCACCCTGCTGCAGTCATCACACTTGGGTTATCCTGTCATCAGGCGGTCCCGCAGTCGGCCGGATTTCCAAAGTCTTGGTCCAACGTCGGTTGCTGTCGCCTCATCCCTGACGTCAGTGCGCCAGGGGTACATATATTGCAACTGACGCCATTTTCTTCAGTTTTTCTTGCCCCAGATGTCAGGTGCCCCCAAAAAGGTGATCCAAATTAGTACCAAAAGGTGTGAACACTGTACAAACACAAAATCCCTTCAGCTATAAGCAAATACATCAGTAAGGCATAGCAGAGATTTAGCCAGTAGATCAGAGGGGTTGGAGGGAGGGTAACCTGGACTGCAGCAGGGTGAACACTCGAACATCTACATTTATGGTAGGTACAAAACTGTACTATGTTCATCGTGTTACCCTGCTGCAGTCATCACACTTGGGTTGAGTCCCAAAGCTAAGGTAGGGTGGAGGTATTATAGAGGGTTAGTGGAGGCAATGGGGCCCTGCAGAACTGCAGTGGCGAAGCCCGCCCTGGACTTAGAATAAAGAGGTAAGTGATAGTGTTTGGTGAAGGTGTGTACAGAACTCCAAGTTGCAGCTTCTAAAATTTCCTTGGTAGGAACCCCCCTGAGAAAGGCTGTAGAGGTAGCTGTTGCCCTGGTAGAGTGGGATCTAATGGTAGGAGGAACTGGTTTCCCATGATGGGTATAACAGAACCGTATGCAATGGCCTATCCATTTAGAAATGGTTTGCTTGGATATGGCCCTCCCTTGAGAAGCTGTAGCATAGGATACAAAGAGCTGGTCAGTTTTTCTGAAAGCCTTAGTTTTATCCAAGTTGTAACAAAGCTGCCTGTGAATGTCCAAGGAATGCAGGAGTCTCTCACCTTTGTTCTGTGGACTGGGGAAGAAAGTGGGTAGCTGCATGGTTTGATTTAAAGCTACACTGGAAACCACCTTAGGCATGAAGGAAGGATTAGTTCGTAGAGAAAAGTACAGTTTTGTACCTACCATAAATGTAGATGTCCGAACTGGATAGCATCTGCAGTCATAACAGCTGGGTTGTCCTGTCGTCAGGCAGCCCGTCAGTCGGCCGGATTCCAAAGTCCGGGTCCGGCTTCGGCTGATGTCGCTCTTCATCCGACGTCATCTCTGTTGGACTTCGGGTATAAAGGCATCAGCCAACGCCATCTTCCTCAGTGTTTCTTGCCCCAGATGCCAGAAGCCCTCCTGAAGGCTAAAAATTTTGGATAGATGCCAATGTTTCCAAAAGGATAGAGGTAACCACAAAAATAAGCATGTATGTACATATATACAAACAAATACACCATAAAAGACTCCCCCCCATCAGCTAGCTATTAGGAGGGTAAACACCCTAGGAGTACCTCAGAGGGAAGGAGGAGGGTAATCCTGACTGCAGATGCTATCCAGTTCGGACATCTACATTTATGGTAGGTACAAAACTGTACTATGTCCTTCATGGATGCATCTGCAGTCATAACAGCTGGGTAGAATACCATAGCCAACTAGGGGGAGGAGGATAAAGGTAGATTATGGTGTGTTTAGGATCCCTTGCAGTACAGCAGTGGCAAACCCTGCTCGGGATCTGGAATATAGAGGCAAATTATAATGCTTGGCAAATGTATGCACGGAGGTCCAAGTAGCCGCCTCAATAATGTCTTTGGTAGCCACTCCTCGTAAGAAGGCTGTGGTAGTGGCTGTTGCCCTTGTAGAATGAGGTCTTATGTTCTGTGGAATTGGTTTTCCATGGAAGGAGTAACAGAATCGTATGCAATTTCCTATCCATTTGGAGATTGTCTGTTTGGAAATAGCTTTTCCCTCTCTTCCTGTTGCATAGGCCACCAAAAGTTGGTCAGTCTTTCTGCTGCTTTTGGTTCTGTCCAAGTAGTAGCGTAGCTGTCTATGTACATCCAAGGTATGCAGTATTCTTTCCCCTCTGTTTTGTGGGTTGGGAAAGAAGGTAGGTAGGTGGATTGCCTGGTTTAAAGACACTCTGGATACCACCTTCGGCATAAATGTTGGATTAGTCCTCATGGCTACTCTATCTTGGTGGAAGATTAGGAAGGGTTGCACTGCCATTAAGGCCTGTAGTTCTGAAACCCTCCTTGCTGAGGTAATTGCCAGTAGGAAAGCAGTTTTCCATGACAGGTGTTGTAAGTCTGCTGTTGCTGCTGGCTCAAAGGGTGATAGTGTCAACTTTTCTAGTACGAAGTTTAAGTCCCAAGCTGGTAATGGTGGTTTTCTTGGAGGTTTTACATTCTTGATTCCTCTGAGAAATTGTCTGAGCAGAGGGTGTGAAAAAACAGGTGGATCAAAGCTGTATTCTGCTGAAATAGCTGATGCATGTATCTTGATGGAGGAGTAGGACAGGCCTGAATGGAGAAGTTCGCCAGATACTCCAGGATGTTAGGCATATCTATGTTTGACACATCTTTTCCTCTTTCAGAACTCCAACTGACAAACCTTTTCCATTTTCCAGCGTAGTTCCTTCTTGTTGAAGGTCTGCGTGCTTCAAGAATAATGTCTTTAACTCTTTGGGAAAGTTCCTGATTAGCTGCTGCTATGTGATGTTCCATGCAGTCAGTTGTAAGGTTTTCAGGTTTGGATGTATGGTGCTGTAGTTGTTCTGAGTTAGCATCAAAGGCATCAGGGTATTGGCCACATATTGTTCGAGACAAGCTCCTTAGTAGTGGATACCAGTGTTGTCTTGGCCAGTTTGGAGCTATCAGGATTATCCTTGGATGTTCTTCCTTGATTTTTAGGGGTACTTTGTGTATCAAGGGGAGAGGTGGGAATGCATAAACTGTTAGGCCCTTCCAGCTGAAGGAGAGCGAATCCACTTTCCATGCTAGTGGGTGGAATGTCCTTGTGCAGAATTTTTTGAGTTGGCGATTGTGAGGAGATGCAAATAGATCTATCTGAGGCATTCCCCACTTCTTTGTAATGGTCCTGAAGATGTCCGGGTGCAGGTGCCATTCGTGAGCATCTGATGTGGTCCTGCTTAAAATGTCCGCTAGAGTATTTTCTTTTCCTGGTACAAATCTTGCTTGCAGCTGGATGTTGTAGCTGAGTGCCAGGGTCCACAGTTCCAAAGTCATTCTGCATAGGGGGTATGAATGAGTCCCTCCCTGTTTGTTGATGTACCACATGACTGTGGTGTTGTCTGTCCTTATCAACAGCTGGCCCTCTTTGAGAAATGGTCTGAACTTTTGGATAGCTAGTTTTACAGCCAGCATTTCTTTTAGGTTGATGTGCAGGTGAAGTTGATCCTGAGTCCACAATCCTTGCACGCATTTGTCCAGCATGTGGGCCCCCCATCCTAGGTCTGAAGCATCTGTTGTAATGCTCTGGCTTGCTTGACATCTGTGAAAGGGAAGGCCTGGGTTGGACCGGCATGCCTGGGCCCACCATAGGAACTCCTGTTTTAAGCATGGAATTAGTGGGATTTCTGTTTCGAGGCTGTGTCTGTGTTGGGACCATAAATTCCGTAGGTACCACTGTAGTTTTCTCATATGTAGCCTGGCAAATGGAACCAAAATTATGCATGATGCCATGAAGCCCAAGGCCTGCAGAACTTTTCTTGCTGTTAATTTGTTCAGCTTTGTTAGCGACAAGAAGTAAAGAGGAGTTCTTGTTGTTTTTCTGTAGTTAGGAATGCCATCTGTCTCACTGTGTCCAATTCCGCTCCCAAGAATGTCCTTGTTTGGGATGGTATCAGTCTTGACTTTTGTAGATTGACTGTGTATCCCAATGCTTGTAGCAAGTAAATGACCCTTTGCAAATCTGTTGTCAACTTGCTTTTGTTGTCCCCTTGTAGCAGGCAGTCGTCCAGGTATGGGTAAATATGAATTCCTGCAGTCTGCAGTATGCGATTACTGATGCCAGGCATTTTGTGAATACTCTGGGCAGTAGATAAGCCAAAAGGCAATGCTGAGAATTGATAGTGCTCTGATCCTGCAAGAAATCTGAGGTATCTTCTGCAGATTGGTCGAATAGGGACGTGCAGGTATGCCTCCTTGAGATCTAGAGTTACCAGCCAACACTCCTTGCCCAGCATGGGAAGAAGTTGCTGTAGGGTCAGCATTTTGAATTTTGGGACAATGATGTATGTATTCAAGGTGGACAGGTCGAGAATTGGTCTCCAACTTTTTCCTTTCTTGGAACTAGGAACAGTCTGGAGTAGAACCCCTTTCCTTGCTCGCTGCAGGCACTTTTTCCACAGCTCTCATGTTTGCTAACTCCATTATCTGTTGTAAAGCTTCTGTTTTTGATTTGGAGGTAGATTTGGCATTCCTCTTTTGACTGGTATAGTGTGGAAGTGGAATCGGTAACCTTGATGTATAATTTGCAGAATCCACTTGTCTTTTGTTATGTGGTGCCAGTTCTTTGCAAATAAAAGTTAACCTTCCGCCTAGTGGAGCTGCTATTTGCTCCCTGGTAGGCGGTTTTAGGAGTAAGTCACTGTGGCTGTGTTGAAGTAGTGGCAGTGGCTGTGTCTGTGCCTCTGTTGTTACCTTGCCACTGTCAGTCCTCTGTAGGCACTTCCTCTGGTTTGGTTTCTGCCTCTGGAACGTCTATTCCTGCCCCTTTGAAATCTTGTGGAGTCAGGAAAGGACCAATTGTGGCAGGCCAGTTCCTGCTAAACCTTGGGGTTGAACCTGCAGGAAATCTTTAACAGTTTGAACTGATTTTGCTTTTTTTCCATTTTCTTCATAACCTGCTGGGCAGGTGCACCAAACAAACTTGTCTTATCCATAGGAGCATCTAACAATTTAGCTTTAACATGATCTGGTAGAGCTTGCTCCTTTAGCCATGCATGCCTTCTTATCACTGTGCCAGTCATGGCTGATCTAAATGAAGCCTCCAGTGCATCATAGCCACATTTTAAGGAATGGTTACTAACCTGTTGTATGTTATTTACCATTTCTAATACATATTTCTTGTCAAGAGCTTCATCAGTGGTTAATTTTTAGTTAACTGATCAAGCATAAACTCTTGGTATTGTATCATGTGAAACTGGCAGTTTAAAGCTCTAGCTGAGAGAGTAGCTGAAGTGTATACTTTTTTACCCCATCTGTCTAATGACCTTGCTTCCCTTTCAGAAGGAGTAGGGTTTTTAGCTATGGTCGTGGCAACTGCCTTGGGACCCTGGGATATAGTTTCTGGGTCTGCAAGCGGGGCCTTGTAAAGGTGGTGATGAGTGTCAGGCACCCTGTAAAATCTGTCTGGTTTGGCAGGGGCTGGGGGTAATGAGTCTGGAGCAGAGCAGACATCATTAAAAGCGTCATCTACCACAGAAAGAACAGGAGGTATAGCTAAGGGCCTGTGCTGTGGAAGGTGCAGAAAGGTTCTAAGTCTTTTCGAATCTGAGAATTCTTGTTGCTGCCATTGGAACTGCTCTCGCATGGCATGCAAGGTTTCCCCAAAGGAGAATTCTTCAGGAGGGGAAGCAGCTGGAATGGATTCTTCAGCATCAGAATCCTCAAAATTAGAAAAAGGGGCCTCTGGCTGGTCAGTAATGTCTGATTCATCTGCAGAGTCATCAAAGGACACTGGCTCAGGGGGCTCTGCCCTAGGTTTCTTATCTGGGGGCTGAGAGGCCCTGTCTGGGTGAGGTTGAGATCCTCTAATTAAAGAAATCAAATCTTCTGCCAAGGTGAGCATTTGAGAACTGGAAGTGGGCCTGGTTGAGGGTGGTTTAACAGGCACTGATTTGGTAGACTTGGCTGCTTTAGCCCTGGCGAAGGCCTTAATGGACATGGCTGCTGGAGGCCTAGCAGCACCACGTGCTGGGGTAGAGACATCCAGGGGAATGGTGTCTGATAAGTCAGTGGGTAAAGTTTCAGAGGCCGATTCAAGAATTGTAGCAGGGGCCTCAAGTGTAGAGATAGATTCGGCTGTACCTAGATCAGTTTTCTCGGTTTCGGCCGAAACCGAGACACTCGCGGTTTGCTTAAGCGTGGTTTCAGCGAAACCGCGGACCGCGAAGTGTCGGTCTTTTCTTTGCGTTTTTTGGCAGAAAGTGTAGTCGGAGGTTCCGACGACATAATGTAAGCAAAGTCAGAACCGAAAAACTGCTCTGCAAACTCCGACCGGCGCCTAAGCGTTCGTCGGTTGAAGGAAGCACAGGCCGAACAGGCTGCTACGCCGTGGGCTGGGCCTAAACAAGGCAGACAGTAAGAATGGAAATCTTTATGAGGTATTTGTTTCCCACAGGTTAAACAATTATTAACTTTTTCTGACATCGGCTGAGGCAAGAAAGAGTCCCCAACGGGGTACTTAGCTTTAGAAGTCTTCGAAGTAGTATTCGGTAGAAAAATCTCTGGATCCGACCGACCGGCACTTGCGAACAGCTTCTGCTTCGGGCGCCACGCGGCAAGAAAGACTGAGGAAGATGGCGTCGGCTGATGCCTTTATACCCGAAGTCCAACAGAGATGACGTCGGATGAAGAGCGACATCAGCCGAAGCCGGACCCGGACTTTGGAATCCGGCCGACTGACGGGCTGCCTGACAACAGGACAACCCAGCTGTTATGACTGCAGATGCATCCATGAAGGACATCTCTGTCTTGATGAAAAATGAGGAAAGGTTCCACTGCCATAAGTGCCTGTAATTCTGAGACTCTCCTAGCAGAAGTTATTGCCAGGAGCAGGGCAGTCTTCCAAGATAGGAACTGAAGGTCTGCAGAGAAAGCTGGTTCAAAGGGAGGTAGCGTTAGTTTTTCCAGAACAAAGTTGAGGTCCCATGTTGGTGTAGGAGCTCTTCTAGGTGGTCTAATGTTTTTTGCCCCTCTGAGGAACTGCCTTATTTGATTTGAAAATAAAGGTGGATTTGTGTCGTAGTGAGCTGAAATAGCTGAAGCATGGATTTTAATTGAAGAAAAGGAAAGTCCTTTGTGCAACATCTCAGTTAAATACTGCAGAATGTGAGGCATATGAGGCTGAGTTGTGTCTTGGCCTTTTGCTTGGTTCCAAGCAGAAAACCTTTTCCATTTGTCCGAATAAGCCTTCCTGGTGCTTGGCCTCCTGGCTTCCAGAATAACATCCAGTACTGCTTGTGACAGAGGGGCTGGTTGGATGCTTAATTGATTTGCCATGCAGCCAGGTTTAAGGTTTTGAGCTGGCTGTGTAGAATCTGTTTGTTTTGCTGCGTGAGCAAATGAGGTATTTGAGGCAATATCCATGGTGGGCTGTAAGCCATATTCTTCAATAGCGGGTACCAGTGCTGGCGTGGCCAGTCTGGGGCTATGAGAATCAGTCGAGGTTTCTCCTTTTTGACCTTCAAAAGAACCTTTGTGAAAAGAGGTAATGGAGGAAAGGCATATGCTGTCAGGTTTTTCCAACTGAAGGAGAGAGCGCCCACTTTCCAAGCTTGATGGTGGAATGTCCTTGTACAAAATTTTGTCAGTTGGTAGTTTTGAGGACTGGCAAACAGGTCTATATTTGGAAGGCCCCATTTTTGAGTTATCATTGTAAATATCTGTGGGTCTAGTTTCCACTCATGGGGATCTTTGATGTTTCTGCTTAGGTCGTCTGCCAATGTGTTTTTCTGTCCTGGCAGGAATTGAGCTTGTAACTGGACTTGGTAGGCCAGAGCTGTGTTCCATAAGATTACTGCTTGCCTGCAAAGAGGGTAGGAATGTGTGCCTCCTTGTTTGTTTATGTACCGCATTACTGTGGTGGTGTCCATCTTTATTGCAAGTTGTCCTGGCTGTAGTAGATCCTTGAAGGCTGTCAGAGCTTTCTGTACAGCTAGCATCTCTTTTTGATTTATGTGCAGTTTTCTTTGTTCTGCAGTCCATAGGCCTTGAATGCATTGCCCTGCCATGTGTGCCCCCCAGGCATAGTCTGAAGCATCTGTTGTGATAGTTTGCCTGGTTGGGGGCAAGGTGAAAGGCTGACCCTTGTTGAGGTGACATGCCTGTGCCCACCATAGAAATTCCTGCTGAAGGCAGAAAATGAGAGATATCACTGTGTCCAGGCTGTGGCTGTGTTGAGACCATACGCTTTTTAGGTACCACTGTAATTTCCTCATATGCAGTTTTGCAAATGGTATTATCAGAATGCAAGATGCCATGAAGCCCAAAGCCTGCAGAAATTTTCTTGCAGTTAATTGTTGCCATTGTCTTGAAATATTGAGTCAGTTGTAGTTGCTTGTCTGGTGTAAGATAAGCCTTCTGGGCCGTTGTGTCCAAGCTGGCACCCAGGAAGGTCATTTTTTGTGAGGGTACTAGTTTTGACTTCTTTTCGTTTACTGTGTACCCCAGACAATTTAGTAGATGCTTCACGAAAGCCAGATGATGTAAGAGAATGTCTTTTCTTTCTGCTTGGATGAGGCAGTCGTCCAGGTATGGATATATTTGAATTCCTCTTTGTCTGCAGTATGCAATTACTGGTGCCAGGGATTTTGTGAAAACTCTGGGCGCAGTAGATAAGCCAAAGGGCAGTGCAGAGAATTGATAATGAGTTGAACCTGCAATGAAACGGAGGCATCTTCTGCAACTTTGTCTGATAGGGACATGCAGGTATGCCTCCTTGAGGTCCAACGTTACCAGCCATGCTTCCTTGCCCAACATGGGAAGTAGCTGCTGTAGTGTTAGCATCTTGAATTTGGGAACTTGTAAGTAAGTGTTTAGAAATGAAAGGTCCAGAACTGGTCTCCAAGCATTGTTCTTTCTGGGTACTCGAAAGAGCCTCGAGTAAAATCCTTGGCCTTGCTCTTGAGTTGGTACCCGTTGAATGGCTCTCATGGCCATGAGAGCTGTAATTTGTTTTTGAGCCTCTGCCCTTTGATTTTGTGGCAGGTTTGGCATTCCTCTTTTCATTGGCAAGGTGTGAAAGTGGAATATGTATCCTCGTAGAATTATGTCTAGGATCCATTTGTCCTTTGTGACCATGTGCCAGTTGTCTGCAAAAAGTGCTAGTTTCCCCCCCAAGGGGGCTAACAAAAGAGCTTTGTTTGGCCAGCTGAGGTGCAAGTCATTGAGTTTGCCTTCTGGCGGGTTGAGACTGGTCTTCTCCTCCCTTCTGGGTTGGAGTGCCCCATTGGCGAGGTTTATACTGGGCTTGTGGTTGTCCTCTGCCCCTTGGGCGCCTGTATTTACCCCTCTGAGGTCTGTCAGTAGCTGGAAAGGACCAATTTTTTGTTGGCCAGTTTCTGCTGAAGCGAGGGGGTTGTACTAGTAGGAAATCTTTGACTGTCTGCATTGATTTCGCCTTATCTTCCATTTTCTTTAAAACTTCTTCTGTTTTAACTCCAAAAAGAACATCCTGCTGTAAGGGAGCATCTAGTAGTTTTGCTTTAACATGATCAGGCAGACTTTGTTCCTTTAGCCAGGCATGCCTACGTATAACTGATCCAGTGACAGCTGCTCTGCAGGAGGCCTCTAAAGAATCAAACCCACATTGCAAGGTATGTTTGCCCACCTGATCAGTGGCGTGGAACAAATCCTGTACTTCTTTCAATTCAGATTGTTGAGGGAGGGAGGTTATCTTTTGTTTTAACTGAGAGAACAGAAATTGCTGATACTTAAGCATATGAAATTGACAATTTAGTGCTCTCATAGCTAATGTGGCTGAGGTGTAAACCTTTTTCCCCCCACCTGTCTAGTGCTCTTGAATCCCTTTCAGAAGGTACTGGGTTTTTAGCCATGGAAGCCTTAGCCCCATTGGGACCCTGGGAGATAGTCTCTGGGTCAGCTACTGGGCTTTTGTAAAGAAATTTGTGGGAATCAGGTACTCTGTAGTATCTGTCAGGCTTGGCCGGAGCAGGAGGTAGAGAGTCTGGGTTGAAACTGGATTCTAAATAGACATCATCCACAATGTCCAAAACAGGAGGGATGGCTAGAGGTCTGTTTTGGGAGAGTAAAAGAAACTCTGAGCCTTTTCTTGGAATCAGAGTAATCCTGACCTTCCCAGTGAAAATGTTCCCTCATAGTGTGTAACATTTCCCCAAAAGAGTAGTCTTCAGGAGGGGAAGCTGAGGGAATAGAGTCCTCAGCATCAGAATCTTCATAAGGAGAGAAGGAATAGTCTTGGTCCTTGGTGGAATCCGAAGAAATAGACAGTTGCTCAGAGGAAGCAGAATCTTCCTCTTGTCTTGGCCTTTTGTCAGGAGGAGGCTGAGAACCCCTGATAAGAGAAATCAAATCTTCAGCCATTTTGAGCATCTGTTTCTTAGGCATAGGGCCTTGAACAGGAGACTGAAGTGTAGTCTTTTTTGATTTAGAAGGAGTCTTCGACTTAGAAAACGTTATGACTGCAAGAGTCGTTGGTCTGAAAACACCTTCAGAAACCGATGGCGTTTCAGAAGCACAGACGTCCTTGGAAGGTAAATCGTCGGAAGGCCTGAAGTAAAAGGCTGCGTCGGCCTAGTACATTCCGTCGAGATATCCATAGCGGTCTCGGGTTCCAGAACTGTGGTAGTTAGGGGCTGTGTCGGAGCCTCACTGATAACTGGAGACCGGATCAACTGAGGCCTCGTAATCGTGCTTAGGCCTAGGCTGTCGGTCCTTGTCCCTGTGCTTTTTGTGCACGCCGGTAGTCGGTAGCTCTGACGGCATGTTATAGTTAAATTTTCTACCAAAATAGTGTCGTGCAAAATCAAATCGTCTTTTAATAGTACGCTTATTAAACCTAGCACAAAAACGACAAGAAGTGACGTCGTGATCAGGGCCTAGGCAAGGTATGCAATAAGAATGAAAATCCTTATGAGGTATTTGCTTCCAACAAGAAATACAATTGTTAACTTTTTCTGACATCGGTCTGAGGCAAGAAAAGTTTCCCCAATGGGGTACTTAGCTTTATAGAAGACTTCGGTCTGAAATTCGAATTCGACAATCTCAGGAGTCGGCCGACAGGCACTTGCGAATTGCTTCTGCTTCGGGCACCGCGCGGCAAGAAAGACTGGAGAAAATGGCGTCGGTTGCAATATATGTACCCCTGGTGCACTGGCATCAGGGATGAGGCGACAGCAACCGACGTCAGACCAAGACGTTGGAAATCCGGCCGACTGCGGGACCGCCTGACGACAGGATAACCCAAGTGTGATGACTGCAGCAGGGTAACACGATGAACATCAGTGGTGTTGTCTGTTTTCACCATTAATTGCCCTGGAAGAATGTGGTCCTTGAAGGCGGTCAGAGCATTCTGTACAGCTAACATTTCTTTTTGATTGATATGCAGGTGCATTTGACTCGGGTTCCATTTGCCCTGAATGCACTTCCCTGCCAAGTGAGCCCCCCATGCATAGTCTGATGTGTCTGTTGTTAGGGTTTGGGCGGCAGGGGGTAGAGTAAATGGCAGTCCCTTGTTTTGGTGACAGGCCTCTGCCCACCAAAGGCACTCTATCTTCAGACAAGGTATGATAGGAATCATTGCTTCTAGATCCTGAGAATGTTGACACCATAGACTTTTTAGATACCGTTGTAGTTCCCTCATATGCAGTCTTGCATATGGAATTAGGAGAATGCAAGAGGCCATGAACTCCAGGGCTTGCAGTATTTTCCTTGCAGATAGCTGGGTCTTTCTGGCCAGTAGTTTGAAGTAGGCTGTCAAATGAACTTGATTTTCTGGCGTGAGAAAGGCCATCTGGGAAGTTGTGTTCAAGTTTGCTCCCAGGAATATAATTTGTTGGCAGGGTACAAGATGTGATTTCTTTTTGTTTATGGTGTACCCCAGAGATTTTAGCAATTTCTGTACAAATGCCAGATGATTCAATAGTATGTCCTGGCTTTCTGCCTGAATTAAACAATCATCCAGCTATGGATATATTTGGATATTTCTTTGCCTGCAAAATGCAATGACTGGAGCTAGGCACTTTGGCTTATCTACTGCGTCCAGGGTATTCACAAAGGGTAGTGCAGAGAAAGTACAGTTTTGTACCTACCATAAATGTAGATGTTCGAGTGCTAATACAGCTGCAGTCATAACAGATGGGTTCTCCTGCAGTCAGGCGGGTCCTCGGTCGGCCGAATTCCAAAGTCTAGGTCCGGCGTCGGTTGTCGTCGCTTCTTCCCTGACGTCAGTGTGACAGGGGTATAAAGGAACCAGCGAACGCCATTTTCTTCAGTTTTTCTTGCCCCAGATGTCAGGTGCCCCCAGAAGGAAGGCAATACATAAATTTGTGTAATAATGCAGTGCAATATAATCAAAATACAGTAGTTGCAAACAAATACATCATAAATGAATACCCCAATCAAGTTGTATGAGGATGTGTTAGCCTATAGGCCTGTCCCAAGAGGGGAAGGAGGGAGGGAAACCTGGACTGCAGCTGTATTAGCACTCGAACATCTACATTTATGGTAGGTACAAAACTGTACTATGTTCATCGTGCATACAGCTGCAGTCATAACAGATGGGTAGAATCCCAAAGCTAAGAAAGGGGTGGTAGGCACTAGGTGGAACTAGGAGGAGCCAAAATGCCCTGCAAGACTGCAGTGGCAAAGCCTGCTCTAGATTTGGAGTATAATGGTAGGTTGTAGTGCTTGGAGAAGGTATGCACAAAAGTGGCTGCTTCCAAAATATCCTTGGTAGGAACACCTCTTGAGGAAGGCTGCAGAGGTGGCTGTGGCCCTGGTGGAATGAGTTCTAATGCCTGTAGGTACAGTTTTGCCATGAAAAAAATAGCAAAAGCATATGCAGTGGGATATCCATTTTGAGATTGTCTGTTTGGAAATTGGCTTTCCTTGACTCCTACCGCATAGGCCACAAAGAGCTGTTCTGATTTTCTGAAAGGCTTTGTTCTGTCCAAATAATAACGCAGTTGTCTGTGGATGTCCAAGGAATGTAGTAATCTCTCCCCTTTATTTTGAGAATTAGGATAAAAAGTAGGTAAATGTATGGCCTGATTTAAAGCTACCTTGGATACCACTTTAAGCATACAAAACGGGTTGGTTCGTAAGGAAACTCTGTCCTGATGGAAGATGATAAAAGGCTGGACAGCCATGAGAGCCTGTAGTTCTGAAACTCTACGAGCTGAGGTGATAGCCAGAAGGAAAGCTGTTTTCCAGGACAAATATTCCAAATCTGATGAGGCAGCTGGCTCAAAGGGAGGCAAGGTCAGTTTTTCCAGAATGAAATTAAGATCCCAAGCAGGTATTGGTTGTTTCCTTGGAGGTCTTAAATTCTTAGCCCCTCTGAGGAACTGTCTTAAGAGAGGGTGAGAGAATAAAGGTGGATCAGTGTTGTATTCTGCAGAAATGGCTGAGGCATGGATTTTGATGGAGGAGAAAGAAAGTCCACTGCTTAGCAGTTCAGCCAAATATTGTAGTATTTGAGGTAAATTCAGTTTTCCAGGATCCTGGCCCTTTTTCTCATTCCAGACACAAAAACATTTCCATTTTGCGGAGTAAGCTTTTCTAGTTGATGGCCTTCTGGCCTTCAAAATGACATCCTGCACCTCCTTGGAGAGTAGGGCCTGCTGTGATGCTAAGGAATCTTCCATGCGGCTAGATTGAGTGTTTTTAGCTGGCTGTGAAGAGTTTTGAAGCTGTGCTGAGTCAGAAGAAGAGGTATTAGAAGCAAGGTCCATGGTGGGGAATGTGTCAGGCTCCTCAGGAGTGGGTACCAGTGTTGCCTTGGCCAGTCCGGAGAAATGAGGATCATCTTTGGTCTGTCTGCTCTGGTCTTCAATAGAACTTTGGGCAGCAGAGGAAGAGGTGGGAAGGCATAAACTGTCATTGATGTCCAACTGAAAGAGAGAGCGTCCACTCTCCAGGCCTTTGGATGGAAGATCCTTGAGCAGAATTTTGTCAATTGATGATTTTTGTGGGAGGCAAAGAGATCTATGTCTGGCCTTCCCCATTCTTGGATTATTTCTGTAAAAACTTGTGGATGCAATTTCCATTCGTGTGGATCTGTCATATTCCTGCTTAGGTTGTCTGCCAGCATGTTTTCCTTGCCTGGCAAGTACTGTGCTTGTAGTTCCATTTGTAAGTCCATGGCCATGTTCCAAAGTGACATGGCCAGTGTGCATAGGGGGTAAGAATGTGTTCCTCCCTGCTTGTTTATGTACCACATAACTGTGGTGTTGTCCGTTCTTATCAATAGTTGACCTGGTTGTAGAAGGTCCTTGAAAGCTATAACAGCATGTATTACTGCTAGCATTTCTTTTTGATTGATGTGAAGGTGCTTTTCTTTTTGGGACCATTTGCCCTGAATGCACCGATCTGTCATGTGCCCCAGGCGTAGTCAAGCGTCTGTTGTGATGACTTGATTTGCTTGAGGCTTGCTGAATGGAAGACCTGTGTTTGTTTGACATGCTTGAGCCCACCACAGAAATTCCTTTTGCAGACATAGAATTAGTGGTATTATTGTTTCCAAACTGTGGCTGTGTTGAGACCATATGTTTTTCAGGTACCATTGTAGTTTCCTCATATGCAGCTTTGCACATGGGATTAGTAAGATGCAAGATGCCATGAATCCCAGAGCCTGCAGGATTTTCCTTGCAGTCAGCCTGGTGCAATTTGCTAGTGTTCTGAAGTATTGAATTAGTTGCCCCTGCTTCTCTGGCGTGAGGTAGGCCATTTGGGTGTTTGTGTCCAAATTGGCACCCAGGAAAATTATCTTCCGAGAGGGTATTAGCCTAGATTCCTTTTTGTTGACTGTGTATCCCAGAGAGTTCAATAACATTATTACATAAGCCAGATGTTTCAGAAGAATGTGCTTGCTGTCCGCTTAGATCAGGCAGTCGTCCAAATAGGGGTATATTTGTATCCCTTGAAGTCTGCAGAAGGCAATTACTGATGCCAGGCATTTCGTGAATACTCTGGGCGCAGTAGATAAGCCAAAGGGCAATGCAGAGAATTGATAATGGGTTGAACCTGCAAGAAATCTGAGGTACCTTCTGCAATTTTGTCTGATTGGGACATGCAGGTATGCCTCCTTGAGGTCCAATGTTACCAGCCAAGACTCCTTGCCCAGCATGGGAAGCAGTTGCTGTAGAGTGAGCATCTTGAATTTTGTGCAGTAGAAATGTGTTTAGGATGGATAGATCCAAAATAGGTCTCCAATCTTTTCCCTTCCTTGGCACCAGAAATAGCCTGGAATAAAAACCTTGACCTTGTTCGTGCGTAGGTACTTCTTGAATAGCTTTCATGTTTATGAGATCTGTAATTTGCCTTTGTGCCTCTGCCCTTTGATTGTGTGGCAGATTTGGCATGCCTCTCATTTTTGGAAGGGTGTGAAAATGGAATTTGTAGCCTCTGTTTATAATGTCCAGGATCCATTTGTCCTTTGTGACAATATGCCAATTTTTTGAAAATAATGCCAGCTTTCCTCCTAAGGGGGCTGCCATTTGAGACCTGGTTGGCATGCAAAGGGGAAAGTCATTGGGTTTGCTTTCTGAAAGATTGCGAGTTGTCCTCACCACCTCTGTGTAGGAGCTTGCCATTGTCTGCCTCTAAACAATCCTTGGGATTGTCCTCTGCCCCTCGAGCACCTGTATCTGCCTCTTTGGGGTCTGTCTGTGGCAGGAAAGGACCAGTTTTTGGAAGGCCAATTTCTACTAAAACGTGGGGGTTGAACCTGTAGAAATTCTTTCACAGTTTGCATTGATTTAGCCTTTTCCTCCATTTTTCTTAATACCTCCTCAGCATTAGCACCAAATAGTACATCCTTTTGAAGAGGGGCGTCTAGTAATTTAGCTTTGACATGATCAGGCAGGGCTTGTTCCTTGAGCCAGGCATGCCTACGTATGACTGATCCTGTAACAGCAGCTCTACATGAGGCCTCTAGAACATCAAAACCACTTTGTGAGGTATGCTTACCCACTTGTTCTGCACTATGCATCAAATCCTGCAACTCCTTCAAGTCTGGTTGTTCAGGTTGTGACATTTTACTTTTCAATTGTGATAACAAAAACTGTTGGTATTTTAGCATATGAAACTGACAGTTTAAGGCCCTCATGGATAAGGTAGCCGAGGTATATACCTTTTTTCCCCACCTTTCTAAGGATCTGGAATCTCTCTCGGAAGGCAATGGATTTTTAGCAATGGAGGCCATAACTCCCTTGGGGCCCTGTGAGATGGTTTCTGGGTCAGCAGCATGGCTTTTGTACAGAAATTGGTGTGAGTCAGGGACCCTGTAGTACCTGTCAGGCTTAACTGGAGCTGGAGGTAGAGAGTCCGGGTTAAGGCAGGCCTCCGAGTAAACATCATCTAGGATGTCCAAGACAGGAGGTATAGCCAGAGGCCTGTGCTGAGGAAGCAAGAGAAATTCCCTGAGCCTTTTCTTGGAATCTGAATAATCCTGGCCTTCCCAGTGGAAGTGTTCCCTTAAGGTATGCAAACTTTCCCCAAATGAGTAATCCTCAGGGGAGGATACAGAAGGGATGGACTCCTCCGCATCAGAGTCTTCAAAAGGGGAGTAAGAATGTTCCTGATCATCAGAGTGCTCTGAAATAATGGAGCCCTGATCAGAGGAGGGGGAATCTTCCTCCACTCTAGGCCTTTGTCCGGAGGGCTGAGAACCTCTGCTAAGAGTAATTAAATCCTCAGCCATTTTAAGCATCTGTTTCTTAGGCATGGGGCCTGGAGATGGGCCCTGTGTAGCTGGTCTCTTAGAGTGCATGGTTGCTTTAGACTTTGTGAAAGCCTTGATGGAGAAAGAAGAGGAAGGTCTGAAGACACCTTGAGTGGAGGTGGACCTGTCCACATTCTGAGTTTCAACGCCAAGAGTGGCTTCGGTATCTGTAGTCGGGGTGTGGGCCGAGGAGCCTGCGACCTCGGGTACAGGAGACACCGTCAAAGAAATGTCGTCGGTGGTCAGGGGCTGCGTAGGCACCTCGCTGAGAACCGGACTACGAGTAGTCGGCTTTGGTGTGGTGTCGGTAGAGGCCGCGGACCTCGTGTGTCGGTCCTTGTCTTTGCGTTTTTTAGACAAAACCGGAGTCGGAGTATCCAACGACATAGTATAATTAAATGCTTTCCAAAAATAATGCTGGACGAACTCCGCCAGACGCTTAATAGTGCATTTGTTAAATGTAGCATAAAAGCGACAGACCGAGACGTCGTGGTCTGGGCCTAAACAAGGTATACAGAGGGAATGGAAATCCTTATGCGGTATTTGCTTCCCACAAGAAATACAATTATTAACTTTGTCTGACATCGGTCTGAGGCAAGAAAAGTTTCCCCAACGGGGTACTTAGCTTTTAAGAAGACTTCGGTTTCCAAATTTTCGTAATCTAAGGAGCTGGCCGACCGGCACTTGCGAACTGTTTCTGCTTCGGGCACTGCACGGCAAGAAAGACTGAAGAAAATGGCGTCGGCTGGTTCCTTTATACCCCTGTCACACTGACGTCAGGGAAGAAGCGACGACAACCGATGCCGGACCTAGACCTTGGAATTCGGCTGACCGAGGACCCGCCTGACGGCAGGAGAACCCATCTGTTATGACTGCAGCTGTATGCACGATGAACATCTGATAGTGCATGTAACCTGCTTTGAAGCATAGGTGTCTTCTGCAAGATTCCCTTATTGGGATGTGCAGGTAGGCTTCTTTTAAATCCAGTGTTGCCAACCAGGCATCCTTGCCTAGCATAGGAAGCAGCTGGTGAAGAGTTAGCATCTTGCATTTTGGGATTACCAAAAATGTGGTTAGGATAGAGAGGTCCATGACAGGACAGCAGGAGCTGTCTTTTCTGGGCACCAGGAAGTCTCGAGTAGAAAAGTACAGTTTTGTACCTACCATAAATGTAGATGTTCGAAGATCCACATTGCTGCAGTCATAACCTGTGGGTAGTCCGCTGTCCTCGGTCGGCCCGAATACCAAAGTATTAGGCTGGCGTCGGTCATGGGCGCTCAGATCTGACGTCAGTGCGTCCCGGTATTAAAGCGCATGACCGACGTCATATCCTCAGTCTTTTCTTGCCCCAGATGTCAGAAGGCCCAAAAAGAAAGGCCACAGCCTAAAATAGAAAAAACCTCCAAAACCCAAGTACAAACAACATCTACAACTTAAACCAACAAACACTCCAAAAGTACAGTTTTGTACCTACCATAAATGTAGATGTCCGAACAGGATAGCATCTGCAGTCATAACAAATGGGGTTGTCCTGTCGTCAGGCAGCCCTTCGGTCGGCCGGATTCCAAAGTCTGGATCCGGCTTCGGCTGATGTCGCACTTCACCCGACGTCATCTCTGCTGGTCTTCGGGTATAAAGGCATCAGCCGACGCCATTTTCCTCAGTGTTTCTTGCCCCAGATGCCAGTTGTCCACTTGGAAAGCTAAATTTTGGATAATGCCAATGTTTCCAAAATAGTAGAAGGCAAACACAAAAAATAAGCATGTATGTACATATATACAAACAAATACACCATAAGAGACTCCCCCCCAGCTAGCTATTAGGAGGGTAAATACCCTAGGAGTACCACAGAGGGGAAGGAGGGTGGGTAATCCTGACTGCAGATGCTGTCCTGTTCGGACATCTACATTTATGGTACGTACAAAACTGTACTATGTCCTTCAAGGATGCATCTGCAGTCATAACAAATGGGTAGAATACCATAGCCAAACTAGGGGAGGAGGAAGAAGAATTATGGTGTAGTTAGGATCCCTTGCAATACAGCAGTGGCAAACCCTGCTCGGGATCTAGAGTATAGAGGTAAATTATAATGCTTGGCAAATGTATGCACGGAGGTCCAAGTAGCCGCCTCAATAATGTCCTTGGTTGCCACTCCTCGTAAGAAAGCTGTGGTAGTGGCTGTAGCCCTTGTAGAATGAGGTCTTATGTTCTGTGGAATTGGTTTTCCATGGTAGGAGTAACAGAATCTTATGCAATTTCCTATCCATTTGGAGATTGTCTGTTTGGAAATTGCTTTTCCTTCCCTTCCTGTTGCATAGGCTACTAAAAGCTGGTCAGTTTTTCTGTTACCTTTGGTTCTGTCCAGGTAGTAGCGTAACTGTCTATGAACATCCAAGGTATGCAGCAGTCTTTCCCCCCTGTTCTGTGGATTGGGAAAGAAGGTAGGTAGGTGGATTGCCTGGTTTAAAGACACTCTGGATACCACCTTAGGCATAAATGTAGGATTAGTTCTCATGGACACTCTATCTTGATGGAAGATTAGGAAGGGTTGTACTGCCATTAAGGCCTGTAGTTCCGAAACCCATCTTGCTGAAGTAATTGCCAGTAGGAAAGCAGTTTTCCATGATAGGTGTTGAAGATCTGCTGTTGCTGCTGGTTCAAATGGAGGGAGTGTCAATTTTTCTAGCACAAAGTTCAAGTCCCATGCTGGTAATGGTGGTTTCCTAGGAGGTTTTACATTCTTGATCCCTCTGAGGAACTGCCTGAGAAGAGGATGCGAAAAGACAGGTGGATCGAAGCTGTATTCTGCTGAAATAGCTGATGCATGTATCTTGATGGAGGAATAGGACAGGCCTGTATGTAGAAGCTCTGCCAAGTACTCCAGGATGTTAGCAATATCTATGTTTGACACATCTTTTCCTCTTTCAGTACTCCAAATGACAAACCTTTTCCATTTTCCTGCATAGTTCCTTCTTGTTGAAGGTCTGCGGGCTTCAAGGATAATGTCTTTAACCCTTTGGGATAAGTCTGGGTTAGTTGCTGTTATGTGATGTTCCAGGCAGTCAGTTGCAGAATTTTTTGAGCTGGTGATTGAGTGGGGATGCGAATAGGTCTATTTGTGGCATTCCCCATTTCTTTGTGATGGCCTTGAAGATGTCCGGGTGTAGCATCCATTCGTGAGCATCCGAGGTGGTTCTGCTTAACATGTCTGCTAGGGTGTTTTCTTTTCCCGGCACAAATATTGCCTGTAACTGGATGTTGTAGCTCAGAGCCATATTCCAAAGGTCCAGAGTCATCCTGCATAGGGGGTATGAATGAGTGCCTCCCTGTTTGTTGATGTACCACATGACTGTGGTGTTGTCTGTCCTTATCATTAAATGGCCTTCTTTGAGGAATGGTCTGAATTTCTGGATTGCTAGTTTTACTGCCAGCATTTCTTTTTGGTTTATGTGCAGGTGCAGCTGGTCTGGAGTCCACAATCCTTGTATGCATTTGTCCAACATGTGCCCCCCCAGCCTAGGTCTGAGGCGTCCGTTGTGATGGTTTGGCTTGCTTGAAAGTTGTGGAATGGCAAGCCTGGGTTTGACTGGCATGCTTGAGCCCACCATAGGAACTCTTGTTTCAGGCATGGGATTATTGGAATTTCGGTTTCTAAGCTGTGCCTGTGTTGAGACCATAAATTCTTTAGGTACCACTGTAGCTTTCTCATATGCAGTCTGGCATGGGGTACCAGGATTATGCATGATGCCATGAAGCCCAAGGCCTGCAGTACTTTTCTTGCTGTTAGTTTGTTCTGCTTTGTTAATGCCAAGAAGTAAAGAGGAGTTGTTCTTGTTTTCTGCAGTTAGGAATGCCATTTGTTTTACTGTGTCCAATTCCGCACTTTAAGAATGTTCTTGTCTGGGATGGTATCAGTCTTGACTTTTTTAAATTGACTGTGTATCCCAGGGCTTGTAGTAAGCAAATGACTCTTTGTAAATCTGTTGTCAGCTTGCTTTTGTTGTCCGCTTGTAACAGGCAGTCGTCCAGGTATGGATAAATTTGGATTCCCTGTAGCCTGCAATGAGCGATTACTGATTCCAGGCATTTTGTGAATACTCTGGGCGCAGTAGATAAGCCAAAAGGCAATGCTGAGAATTAATAATGCTCTGATCCTGCAAGAAATCTGAGGTATCTTCTGCAATTTGGTCGTATGGGGACGTGCAGGTATGCCTCCTTGAGATCTAGAGTTACCAGCCAACACTCCTTGCCCAGCATGGGAAGAAGTTGCTATAGGGTCAGCATTTTGAATTTTGGGACAATGATGAATGTGTTTAAGACGGACAGGTCGAGAATAGGTCTCCAACTTTTCTCTTTTCTTGGTACTAGGAAGAGTCTGGAGTATAATCCTTTGCCCTGTTCTGTTATTGGTACTCTTTCCACAGCTCTCATCTTTGTTAATTGAGCTATCTGCTTTAGAGCTTCTGTTTTTTTGATTTGGAGGTAGGTTTGGCATTCCTCTTTTTACTGGTAAGGTGTGGAAGTGGAACCTGTAGCCTTGGTCTATGGTTTGCAAAATCCACTTGTCTTTTGTGATATAGTGCCAATTTTTCGAAAATAAGGCTAACTTTCCGCCTAAAGGTGCTGCTATTTGCTCCCTGGTAGGCGGTGTCAGAGACAAGTCACTGTGATTGTCCTGTTGCAGTGGCAGTGGTTGTGTCTGTGCCTCGCTGGTTATTGCCTTGCCACTGGCGTCCTCTGTAGGCACCTCCTCTGGATTGATTTCTGCCTCTAGAGCGTCTATTCCTGCCTCTTTGAGATTTTGAGGAGTCTGGAAAGGACCAATTTTTGGCAGGCCAGTTCCTGCTAAACCTTGGGGCTGAACCTGTAAGAAATCCTTAACTGTTTGTACAGATTTTGCCTTCTCTTCCATTTTCTTCATTACTTGCTGAGCAGGGGTACCAAATAGACTGGCCTTATCCATAGGAGCATCTAACAGCTTTGCTTTAACATGATCCGCAAGACCTGTTCTTTCAACCATGCATGCCTTCTTATCACTGTGCCAGTCATGGCTGATCTAAATGAAGCCTCCAGTGCATCATAGCCACATTTTAAGGAATGGTTACTAACCTGCTGAATGTTATTCACCATTTCTAAAACGTATTTCTTATCTAAGGAGTCATCAGAGGACAGCTTCTTAGTTAACTGATCAAGCATAAACTCTTGGTATTGGATCATATGAAACTGACAGTTTAAAGCTCTAGCTGAGGGAGTAGCAGAGGTGTAAACTTTTTCCCCCATCTCTAAGGACCTGGATTCCCTTTCAGAAGGGAGAGGGTTTTTGCTGAGGTCGAGGCTACTGCCTTAGGCCCCTGGGATATAGTCTCAGGATCTGCAAGTGGGGCCTTGTATAGGTGGTGATGAGTGTCTGGCACCCTGTAAAATCTATCTGGTTTGGCAGGGGCTGGAGGTAAAGTATCAGGAGCAGTGCAAACATCATTAAATGCATCATCCACAACATGCAGAACTGGAGGTATAGCTAAGGGCCTATGTTGTGGTAAGTGCAGAAAGGTCCTAAGCCTTTTTCTTGAATCTGAGAAATCTTGTCCCTGCCATTGGAATTGTTCTCTCATGGCATGTAAGGTTTCCCCAAAGGAAAATTCCTCTGGTGGAGAGGCAGATGGAATGGATTCTTCAGCATCGGAATCTTCATAAGTAGAAAAAGGAGCCTCTGGCTGATCTGTAATGTCTGAGTCATCCGAAGAATCAGAGGACACTGGCTCGGGGGGCTCTGCTCTAGGTCTCTTTTCTGGAGGCTGAGAGGCCCTGTCTAGGTGAGATTGGGATCTCCTAATTAAGGATATTAAATCCTCTGCCAGAGTAAGCATTTGTGAACTAGAAGTGGGCCTGTGTGAGGGGGGCTTAGCAGGCACTGATTTAACAGTTTTGGCTGCTTTAGCCCTGGCAAAGGCCTTAATAGACATGGCTGCAGGAGGCCTAGCAGCACCACGTGCTGGGGTAGAGACATCCAAAGGGATGGTGTCTGATAATTCACTAGGAACCACAGTAGTAGGCAAAACTTCAGAGGCCGATTCAACTAAGGTAGCAGGAGCCTCAGTAGTAGTCATGGATTCGGCTGAAGATTGACCCGTTTTCTCGGTTTCAGCCGAAACCGAGACACTCGCTTGCTTAACCGTGGTTTCGCCAAAACCGGACCGCAGTGTCGGTCTTTTCTTTGCGTTTTTAACAATTTGGGTAGTCGGAGGATCCGACGGCATAATGTACGCAAAATCTGAGCGAAAAACTGTTCAGCAAACTCCGACCCGCCTAAGCGTTCGTCGGTTGAAGGAAGCACAGGCTAAACAGGCTGCTACGTCGTGGTCTGGGCCTAAGCAAGGTAGGCAGTAAGAGTGGAAATCTTTATGAGGTATTTGTTTCCCACAAGTTAAACAGTTATTTACTTTTTCTGACATCGGCTGAGGCAAGAAAGAGTCCCCAACGGGGTACTTAGCTTTTAGAAGTCTTCGAAGTAGTATCGGTAGTAGTAATCTCTGGATCTGACCGACCGGCACTTGCGAACAGCTTCTGCTTCGGGCGCCACGCAGCAAGAAAGACTGAGGAAAATGGCGTCGGCTGATGCCTTTATACCCGAAGACCAGCAGAGATGACGTCGGGTGAAGTGCAACATCAGCCGAAGCCGGACCCAGACTTTGGAATCCGGCCGACCGAAGGGCTGCCTGACGACAGGACAACCCCATTTGTTATGACTGCAGATGCATCCTTGAAGGACATCTACAGAGGGTAAGGAGGGAGGGTAAATTGGACTGCAGCAATGTGGATCTTCGAACATCTACATTTATGGTAGGTACAAAACTGTACTATGTTCTTCATCTCACATTGCTGCAGTCATAACCTGTGGGTAGAATCCCAAAGCAAAAGTAAAGGGAGGTTGGCCAAATCAAAAAGCATTGGGGGCTGCTAATAAGCCCCGCAAGACTGCAGTGGCAAACCCAGCCCTAGATTTGGAATAAAGAGGAAGATGGTAATGTTTAGAAAAAGTGTGCACTGAACTCCAAGTAGCTGCTTCCAAAATATCTTTGGTAGCTACTCCCCTCAAAAGCAGTAGAAGTGGCAGTAGCCCTAGTGGAATGAGGTCTGATTCCAGCCGGAATCTCCTTACCATGATGAGAATAACAAAAGGCAATACAATGACCAATCCACTTAGAAATAGTTTGTTTAGAAACAGGTTTCCCCTGAGAGCTCAAAGCAAAAGAAACAAATAACTGTTGAGACTGTCTGAAACTTTTAGTCCTGCTCAAATAATAACGCAACTGCCTGTGAATATCCAAAGTGTGCAAAATTTTCTCCCCTTTATTTTGGGGATCAGCATAAAAAGTACGCAAATGAATAGATTGGTTCAGGGCCACATTTGAAACCACTTTAGGCATAAAAGTAGGGTTAGTATGCAGAGATACCCTATCCTTATGAAAAATCAGGAAGGGCTCAACTGCCATGAGAGCCTGTAATTCAGATACCCTTCTAGCAGACGTAATGGCCAACAAAAAAGCAGTCTTCCAAGACAAAAACTTTAACTCAGACGTAGCTGCAGGTTTAAAAGGAGGTAAAGTAAGTTTTTCCAACACAAAATTGAGATCCCAGGAAGGAGTAGGAGCTCTACGTGGGGGTCTTATGTTCTTTGCCCCTCTAAGGAATTGTTTAAACAAAGGATGAGAGAATAATGGTGGGTCACAGTCATAGTGAGCAGAAATGGCTGCAGCATGAACTTTTACAGAGGAGAAAGACAAATCTTTGTCTAATAATTCTGTAAGATATTGAAGAGAAACACTCAAATTAGGCCTGGAAACATCAAAACTCCTTGCTGTGCTCCAAATAAAAAATCTCCTCCATTTATCAGCATAAACTTTCCTTGTACTAGGCCTCCTGGCCTCCAAAATAACATTCAAAACTTGTTGAGGAAGCTTCGACCCTCCAGGTTCTAGAACAGAATATGCCAGGCTGTTAGATGCAGGGACTGAATCCTGACATTGAGGAAATGATTGCACCTGGGACAAAAGGTGTGGAATTGAAGGCAAAGGCCAAGGAGGCTCCCGTACTAAACTCCTCAGCAGAGGGTACCAGTGCTGTCGAGGCCAATCCGGAGCTATTAGAATCATGAAGGGCTTGTCTTGTCTGACCTTCAAGAGCACCTTGGGAAGGAGAGGCAGAGGAGGAAAGGCATAGACGTGAAGATTGCTCCAACTGAATGATAGAGCATCCACTTTCCAAGCTGTGGGATGAAACATCTTTGTGCAAAATTTTGGCAACTGGAAATTTAGTGGAGAAGCGAACATATCTATGTCTGGAGTCCCCCATATCACTGTCAACTGTCGAAATATATGAGGATCCAACTTCCACTCGTGGGGATCCACCATCTGTCTGCTCAAAACATCTGCTAAGGAGTTCTGTGCTCCTGGCAGAAACCTTGCCTGAAGAGTGAGGTGCATACTGAGAGCAGTCTCCCACAAAATCATAGCTTGTCTGCAAAGAGGGTACGAATGGGTTCCCCCTTGCTTGTTGATGTACCACATGACAGTTGTGTTGTCTGTTTGAATCAACACTTGTCCCGGGTGAAGTAAATCCTTGAAAGCCATCAATGCAAATTGGACTGCTAACATCTCCTTCAAGTTGATATGTAAATGTTGAAGTCTGGCAAGCCACGTGTCTTGAACCCACTTTCCATTGAGGTGTGCTCCCCAAGCCTTGTCCGAGGCATCTGTCGTTAAGATCTGACTCGCCTCTGGTCGGGTCACAGAGAGTCCCTTGTTTAGGTGACATTCCTGAGCCCACCACAAAAATTCCTTCTGAATGCAAGGTATTATTTGAATGACAGTGTCCAGATCGTGGCAGTGTTGTGTCCATACATTTTTGAGATACCATTGTAGCTTCCTCATATGCAGTTTGGCATTGGGAAGCACCAGAATACAAGATGCCATGAACCCCAAGGCCTGAAGGACTGTCCTTGCAGTCAGCCTGGACCGTAGAGACAATTGCTGGAAGTAAAGTGTAAGGTTTCTCTGCTTGTCCGGGGTCAAAAAAGCCATCTGGGAAGCTGTATTCAGTCTCACACCCAGAAAGCACATTTCCTGAGAGGGTACTAGACTGGACTTTGTTTCGTTCACAGAATACCCTAGGCACCTTAACACTGCCATAACATACTGTAGATGGTGAAGAAGCTTGTTTTGTCTTGAGCAAGAATCAGGCAATCGTCCAAATAAGGATAAATTTGTATTCCTCTTAACCTTAAGAAGGCTATCACCGGTGCCAGAACCTTTGTGAACACCCTGGGCGCAGTAGATAAGCCAAAGGGCAATGCAGAGAACTGATAATGTAAAGTCCCAGCCAGCAGGAATCTCCTGCAACTGGGTCTGATAGGAACATGAAGATAAGCCTCTTTGAGATCCAGAGTTACCATCCAGTGGTCTTTGCCCAACAGAGGCAGAAGTTGTTGCAACGTCAACATTTTGAATTTTGGAATGTCCAGGTATGTGTTGAGGATAGATAAATCCAAAATTGGTCTCCAAGTGTTCCCTTTCTTTGGTACAAGAAACAGGCGAGAATAAAATCCTAGGCCCACTTCTGACATAGGGACCTGCTGTATAGCCCCCATTTGAAGAAGTAAAGAAATCTGTTTGTGAGCCTCTACTCTTTGCTGAGGAGGAACGTCTGGCATGCCTTTGAAAGGAGGCAATGTGTGGAAATAAAACTTGTAGCCTCGGTTTATAATGTCCAGTACCCATTTGTCCTGGGTGACTAAAAGCCAGTTTTGCTTGAAAAGTGCTAACTTTCCTCCCAAAGGAGCTGCCAGACAGGGGGGATCTGGCAGCGGAAGATGCAGGTCATTGGGCCTGTTTACGAAAGGACTGGCCCCTGCCCTCACTTGTAGATGGTGCAGGGGAACTCCACGTTCTAGGCCTGAAAGAACCCTGAGCTCTGCCCCTACCACGTCTAGATCTGCCCCTAGACTGTAAATCAGAAGAAGGGTAAGCCCATCCCTTAGTAGGCCAATTTCTGCTAAACTTAGGGGGCTGCACCTGCAAAAAATCTTTAACAGTCTGCATAGACTTAGCCTTGTCTTCCATTTTCTTTAAGACAGACTCCACAGGAGGACCAAACAAAACTTCAGACTGTAAAGGAGCATCCAAAATTCTAGCTTTAACATGCTCTGACAAACTCTGATCCTTAAGCCAGGCGTGCCTGCGAATAACTGATCCAGTGGCAGCCACCCTAGAAGAAGCTTGTAAAGCATCGAAACCACACTGCAAGGAATGCTTACCCACCTGATCAGAGGCATGAACCAACTCCTGTAATTCCTTACACTCTATGCCCTCTGCCAAAGCATCTACCTTAGATTTTAATTGAGTAAGGAGAAAATTCTGGTACTTTAACATATGAAACTGGCAATTCAAAGCCCTCATTGCTAGAGTGGAAGAGGTGTACACTTTTTTACCCCACCTATTCAAAGCTCTAGATTCTTTATCCATAGGAACTGGATTCTTTACAACAGAAGCCCTGACACCCTTAGGTCCCTGACTAATAGTTTCTGGGTCAGCCCTTGGGCTCTTATACAGATATTTATGAGCCTCAGGCACCCTGTAATACCTATCAGGTTTAACTGGCGCAGGAGGCAAAGAGTCTGGATTAAGGGAAGCCTCAGAGAAAACATCCTGAACAACATCCAAAACAGGAGGTATAGCTAAGGGCCGATGTTGAGGAAAAACAAAATTCCCTAAGCCTCTTTCGGGAATCCGAGAAATCCTGACCTTCCCATTTAAAATGCTCCCTCATAGAATGCAAGGTTTCTGAGAAGGAAAAATCCTCTGGAGGAGAAGCAGAAGGACTGGAATCCTCTGCATCGAATCTGAATAAGGAGGAAAATCCTGAGTGTCTTCAGCCGAAGACTCTGAGTAATCTGAAGCCTGTTCCAAACTTTCCACTTCTGGCTCCACCCTAGGCCTCTTATCTGGAGGGGGCATAGAACCCCTGATTAAGGAAATTAAATCTTCTGCCATTTTAAGCATGTGTTTTTTAGGCACAGAGCCTGCAGAACTAGGACTGACACCTGAGGAGGGCAAACCAGGCCTGCCCTTAGAAGGTACCTTAGAGACTGAAGGAGAAGGCCTAACCACCTTAGGCAAAGAAGGGAGTACAGCAACCTGAGAGGCCCCTTCAGCCTGACCTGACTCCTGAGAGGCCACATCTTGCAAAATTAATGTCTCCCCCTGAGACTCAGCTGAAACCTCGGCTGGATCTACAGATTCCAGCGTAGTTTCTAAAGAACCGGCGTCCGGAACGGATGACTCATCCTGCTTGGACCTTAACGACTTATCCTTGCGCTTCTTAGCAGCGGCGTCGGAGGATCCGACGGCATATTGTAATTACACCGCTTCCCAAAGACAAGCCTAGCGCAATCTAACCTACGTTTAATGGTGCGCTTATTAAACCTAGCACAAAAGCGACACCCAACTACGTCATGCTCAGGCCCCAAACAAGGAATACAGAGAGAGTGGTAATCCCTATGCGGTATTTGTTTCCCACAAGAAATACAATTATTCACTTTTTCTGACATCCAGAATTAACTGAGGCAAGAAAAAACAAAAATATTCCCCAACGGGGTACTTAGCCCAACTTGGTTTCGGTCTGAAACTCGAAATACGAAAATTTCAGAACGCCGAACGGCACTTGCAAACGCTGCTTCTGCTTCGGACCATGCGGCAAAAAAGACTGAGGATATGACGTCGGTCATGCGCTTTAATACTGGGACGCACTGACGTCAGATCTGAGCGCCCATGACCGACGCCAGCCTAATACTTTGGTATTCGGGCCGACCGAGGACAGCGGACTACCCACAGGTTATGACTGCAGCAATGTGAGATGAAGAACATCCTTGTCCCCTTTCCTCTTCTGGAACAGGTTGAATAGTCCTGATGCCTGAGAGAGAGAGAATTTGCTTTTGAGCCTCTGCCCACTGATTTGGGGGTAGATCTGGCGAACTATTTGGGGTTGGCAAGGAGTGAAAGTGGAATCTGTATCCTTGGGAAACCATATTTAAAACCCATTTGTCCTGGGTAATGAGTTCCCAATTTTTTTGCATGTAGGGCAATCTTTCCCCCTAAAGGAACAGTCAGTTGTGCAGGGGTTGGAAGATTTAAAGTCATTGTTTACCATGGGGGGTGGGGGTGGGGGGGAGTCTTACCACTCCCTGCTTTGGAAGTGGGAGCCCCCCACTCCTTAGTCCTGTGAGTACCTTGGGACTGTAGCCTGGGAGTTCTGCTGGTTCTGGGTCTGGACTGAGAAGGCCTGGAAGAGGCAGGAAAGGACCAATTTTTAGAGGGACAATGCCTACTAAATCTTGGAGGCTGTACTTGCAGGAAATATTTAATAGTTTGCATAGACTTAGCTTTTTCCTCCATATTTTTAAGTACTTCTTCTGCTTTGTTGCCAAACAGGCGGTCTTGGTTTAAGGGAGCATCCAGCAATTTAACTTTATCATGATCTGGCAAAGATTGCTCCTTAAGCCAAGCATGCCTTCCAAGTACAAACCCAGTGACAGCAGCCCTGCAAGATGCCTCTAGTGAATCAAAACCACATTGCAAAGTATGTTGTCCAACTTGTTCAGCAGAATGCATTAAATCCTGTAAATCTTTACTTTCAGCACAGTCATGAATAGGTTCATAGGTGTGAACTAGGCCAACGGCCCTGGAGCCTTTACAAGCCTAGCCCATAGAAGTGCCCTGGTATCATGCTGCCTTTAGTTCCCGGTGCCTCTATCAAGTACAGCCACTGGAGTGATCCTCAGGGTGAACTTTCTATTTCCCATCCACTCAAGATTTCTCTTGAAAAGGGACAGTGAGGTGCTCTGCTTGACATGTATAGGAAGTCTATTCCAGAGCATGGGCAGTCTCTGGAACCTGTCCCTCCAGCATGTTCTGTTGACTGTGGTAATGAGGCTGAGGTCCCTGGGGCTCATCATCATTTTCTCTTTAAGCAATCCAATAATATGCTGCTGATACTTTAACATATAAAACTGGCAGTTTAAGGCCCTAATGGCCAAGGTAGCAGAAAGTGTATACCTTCTTACCCAATCAATCCTGCGTCCTGGAATCTCTATCAGAGGGGGTAGGATTTTTGGCAGTAGTACCCTTAATGCCCTTGGGTCCCTGTGAAATGGTCTCAGGATCTGCAGTAGGATTTTTAAAGAGGAACTTATGAGAGTCAGAAACCCTGTAACATCTATCTGGTTTTCTGGGAGCAGGAGGTAAAGAGTCAGCAGCCAAGCTAGATTCCGAAAAGACATCATCGACAATGTCCAGTACAGGTGGGATTGCTAAAGGCCTGTGTTGGGGCAGGAGTAAGAAATCCCCAAGCCTATTTTTATAGTCAGAGTAATCCTGGCTTTCTCAGTGGAAATGCTCCCTAACAGTATGCAAGGTTTCACCAAAAGAGAAATCCTCTGGAGAGGACGCAGAGGGAATACAGTCCTCTGCATCAGAATCCTCATAGGTAGATAAGGGTAAATCCTGGTCATCAGAGGAGACAGAAATTTCAGAGTCCTGATCAGAAGAATCATAATCAAACTCAGTCCTAGGTCTCAGAGGGGGAAGGGGGGCTTCCCCTGATTACAGTAATACGGCCTTTAGCCATTATCATGTGTTTCTCAGGCATAGAGGCCTGACCATGTGGTCTGGGCGTCGGTTTTCTAGGCATGGATTGAGTTTTAGCCCTTGAAGAAGAAGATGGCGTCTGTTTAATATGCAAGTCAGTAGGCCTGAACACACCCTCAGAAGCCGGTGCCTGCACAGCAGCTCTGGACCCATCCAAGGTAGAGACATCCGCAGGTTCCACAGTTGAAGCATCTCGCGGCATTCCGGACTCCGAATGGGTCTCAGTAGAGGCTTGCGAATCTGAAGTAGCGGGTATCAGGGACTGCGAAAGCGCCTGAGTACCAGTGAACTGGCGACTAGCTTAGGAGAAGCGTCGATCGGCAGCTTTGGACCCAAGCAGTCTGTCTCTGTCTTTATCTTTGCATTTTTTCGGAATGTCAAATAGCTTACCAAAGCCATATCTGGATAATTGAACTGAGTACCAAAATATTTAGAAGCGGAAATAAACACACGACGAACAGTTTGTTGTTTAAATAAGGCACAAAACCGACAGTGAGGTACACCGTGGTCAGGGCCTAAGCAAAGAATTCAGTACAAATGAAAATCTTTATGAGGTATTTACTTTCCACAAGAAATACAATTACTAACTTTTACTGACATCGGTTTAGAGCAAGAAAAAGTTTCCCCAATGGGGTACTTAGCTTAGTTGAAGACTTCGGTTCAGGAACTCGAAAACGAAAATTTCAGGAGTCAGCCGACCAGCACTTGCTAACTGCTTCTGCTTTGGGCACCACACGGCAAGAAAGACTGGGGTAATGGCGTCGGCTGCATGCTTTATACCTCTGACTACCTGACATCATGGCAGATGAGACAGCAACCGACGCAGGAACCAAGACTTTGTTAATCAGGCCGACTGAGGGCTACTGCAAGCAGATAACCCGAATGTGATGACTGCAACAGTGAAACACGAAGAACATCAGGTATATGTACTGAGCAGAGATCCTATTTTGTAAAATCTGAGGGTGTGCAGTACAGGAGAAATCACAGACATTTTCCTGTATCAAAACCGATATCGCAGCACTGTTCCTGTGACATGGAATCTCAGAGCAATCCAGACTCCTGTTCCAGAATGTGTCAACTCCAATTTTCGTTCCAGATGACGTTCTAGATGTCACCAAGGCTGAACATTCAGCAGAGACCGTCCCAGTTGCTAAACCCGATTCTAAATTTCATGTCACACGATTTGGTCACATCTCCAGTCCTAGTGTGAAATACACAGCAACCTGAACTTAAATGTTTATATACATTTAGTTCTGTATAATTCAATGTCAAAAAATGCCAACTTCGTCAATGAAGTATGAGTCATTTCTCAAAGAGGGAGGATGCAAGGACTGAACTTGCATATAAATATAGCAGGCACGTGCTAGCTTCAGTGTCATTTTGAGAGTGCAGCCAGAGAATGAGCATATGTATGAGAGAAATAGTCAATCTGTTCATAAGTCTATCTAAGGTGAAGTTATTTGCCTCACTCCTGATGTGTTTGTTCATAATAAAGCTGCTTGAACAAAACCCATGCATGTCCGTCTGTTTCATCCGGACAGGACGGGCGACAGTCTTGATAAGCACCCAACAACTAGTTCAGATCATGCAACAATAACAACTATAAAAACACAGGACAATGAAATAAAAAAGGCGACACTGGCACTTTCCCGCCTATCTGCTGAAAAGAGGAATTTAAGAAATGGCTAAGTGAAATTATCAGGCACTATTAGAAAAGATAGAAATTTCTTCTGAAAATATAGCTAGGGAGTAAGATAAAATTAAAGTGGAGTTCAAAATAGGGTGGAAGTAAAAGAGAGGGGGATATGATTAAAAGTATGAAGAATTATTTAGAATGACTGGCAAATACTGAAGTATTGCAGAATAGGGGGAATCTCACAGAACAAGAGAAGGGACAACTGCAGAATGCTATAAACTGAAAATAAAGAATCATCTCCATAATATGCATGAGGTTAGAAAGACTGCTGTTAAGCAACTGTTTTTAATAACTCTAAAGCACAAAAACTTTTAGCGCAACAACTCAGGAAACAGAAAGTAGAAAGGGCTGTCACCCAGCTTAGGGAGCCTACAACAAAGGTAGGTAACGAGATCCTGTAAATGTATTAGAAATATTTTGGAAATTCAATGAAAGTCTGTATTAAGCAGAGAAATATGGAAATCAAGAAGACATGCAAATGGAAATGTCTGTGGAAAAATTAAATATGCCAAGATTAGAGGTAGATGAGGCTCAGTTACTAACAGGATAAGAGAGGAGATAAAAACGGTAATGTATAACCAATCTACAGGAAAGTCCCCAGGAACAGATGGTACTTCTATGGCAGTATGGAAACAAGAAGGGAAAAACTGATAAAGATTTGGAAAGTTTTAACAGTATTTTAAGAGGAGAAGAAGTACCAACACCATGGAAGAAAGTGGTGGTAGTTGTAATACCATCCAGCTTCATACAGGGCCATTTCAATACTAAATCATGATTATAAAGTATTTATGTCTATAATGGCTAAAAGAATAAAAGTGATGCCAAAAATGGCAGATATGGATTAATATGGTTTTGTGGAGGGGAGGCAAACATTTGACAAAATTAACAGAACAGTGATGATCTGCAGGGAAGCAGAATGTAAGAAAATATTACTGTTGTTGGTGGGTCTTGATGCAGAGAAACCATCTGACTGAGTAAGCTGGGACTTTATGAGCATTCACTAATAAAACTTTAAGGTCGATTAAAAGGATATATGGGGGACTGGAGACAAAACAAAGTGGGTGAGTTCCTCTCCGATAATTTCTGCTTGAGCAGAGGAACTAGAACGGGTGTCCTCTTTCTCCTTTGTCATCTCCACTATATTTAGAACTACTGGCAAAGAAAAATAGGGGACTCAGAAATTCAAGGATATAATTGGTATGGTAGTCAAGAAAAGCTGGCTCTATTTGCAGATGATATTTTTATACCTGACAAAACCAGAAAAATACATTACAGTGTAGTGGAACATTTTGAGACAGTTTCAAATCTTTTTGGGATACAAAATTAATGAATCTAAACTAAAGGCAATAGTAGTAAATTATGTACCCACACACAAATTGGTTCAGCAATATCCATACTTATGGGAACATGATAAAATTAAATACTTAGGAGTATGGATTTAAAATGATTCCAGTGTGGCAGCTAAGGATATGTGGGTGTCCTCTTTCTCCTTTGTCATCTCCACTATATTTAGAATTACTGGCAAAGAAAATAAGGGACTCAGAAATTCAAGGATATAATTGGTATGGTAGTCAAGAAAAGCTGGCTCTATTTGCAGATGATATTTCTATACTTGACAAAACCAGAAAAATACATTACAGTGTAGTGGAACACTTTGAGACAGTTTCAAATCTTTTTGGGATACAAAATTAATGAATCTAAAGTAAAGGCAATAGTAGTAAATTATGTACCCACACACAAACTGGTTCAGCAATATCCATACTTATGGGAACATGATAAAATTAAATACTTAGGAGTATGGATTTAAAATGATTCCAGTGTGGCAGCTAAGGATATGTGGGAAGAGGCTAAACAAAAGACAACACAAAAACTGAGAAATTGGAAGTTTTGTTATATGGATATGGACAGTAAAATACAAGCAGTTAAATGTTTTTAATCTCTCTAGTCTTATACACAGGTCAGGCATATTTTTATCAACCAGAGAAGAAGTTGTGGATAACAATTAATAAAGAGATGAAGGATTTTATCTGAGAGAGGAAGATGGCAAGAGTCAAGCTGGATAAGTGGATTCTTCCAATAAAACAAAAAAGGTACTTCAAAGATACACAGTTAAGGCTCCTAATATACAGCCTAAGCAAAAATCGATAATTCAAAGTGGAAAGGGAGGATGACGAAACAGGAATAGGGGAAGCTCAAGAAACGAAAGACTGTGATTTTGTATGCAGATCTTTAAGGAGAGTAACAGTAACTGTACACGATATTATATTCATAAAGCAGTAGAAAGTATTCGAATAACTAATGGACAAAGAAAGTGGAAAAAGTGCCAAAAGTAAACTGATAACCAAAAATAAGGCACTGGAAGGTTCACTAAATAATACCATTAGTATTGCAATTGGCAAAACCATTTTGTCTTAAGTCTGTCTCTACTTTTCAGATGAACCATCTCTCCAACTTTAACATAAGGGCACTGGGCACAACAACTACACTTGCATGTGCCCTTTTGTTAGAAAGGTAAACACCTGTCCTAGGGGTACCATTCTCCAAAATGTTTTTTAATACAGCATCCCCTTCTGTAAATACACTTAAAAGGCTTATCAAATACATACTACGGGTCTGATGTACTAGCAAATCTGTTCCATTCTCTTTCTATAGTGTTTCTGGCCAACCCAGCATCCCCATCATAAGTAATAACCAAAGCACTGTTGTACCCATTATCACCTGACCTCTCCAATGTTTGAATATTTTCAAGGTCCTGATTGTCACTCCCGAAAATGAGGGAAAACCTAGATTATCTTGCTTCCAAAACTTCATTATATCCTTCTGCTAGAAGCTTTTCTGGGTACCCCTAGCCCTGAAAAAATCCATAAGATAAGCAATTTCATTAATAAAATCATTGTCATCCGAGGTCATTCTGGATGAAAAGTAGACAGACTTAAGACAAATGGTTTTGCCAATTGCAATACTAATGGTATTATTTATTTAGCCTTGTGTGACAAATGTGAAGCATTCTATATAGGTAAAACTGAGAGAAAATTAAAGTCAAGAATGTATGAACACAGGTACAATATAAAAAAGATGAACAGTAACAATTCTCTGTATAAACATACTTTGAACTGTGCAGGAGCTAATTTTTATTTTTATGTAATAGAAATATTGCCCATTGATCCTAGGGAGGGCCCTTGGGAAACATGCTTAGAATACAGGGAACTGTACTGGCAACTCGTTCTTGAAGCTACTAGGTATCCTGGTTTGAATGAGATGGTTTCATTGAAGCCAGTCTTAAAGCTTAGGTCAGCTAAACTCTAAATTATGTGACTGTCCAGCAGATGGTGTTGTTAACATTTTGTATGACCTACACAACAGTGTTTTATATGTGGTTTTATAAGGGTTTTATATTTTTAAATATTTTTTAAATATTTATTTTTTGTTCACAAGTTTTTACAAACTGTAAATAATGTATGTTTTTTTACAAGATTCCTGCTTGACCAACAAATGAATTTCCATGCACTTCTGTACTTATTGTGTTTCATTGTTTGTGTATATAGTTTTTTTGCACTGTGTTTTTAAAAGTATAACAGTTTGTTAATTGATTAATTGGGGATGTTTCTGTATATATAAAGGGGTTTCAGAAGTTGGTATGCTCAGCTGAAGAAGTTTTTGTGACGAAAATGCGGTGACACAGTTAATGTGTTCTGGATGTGCTTTACGTTTTTTAGTATTGTGTGCGATCAATAAAACAGTGGATTTTATTCTGGTGAACCTTCCAATGCCTTATGAAGAAAGGAGATTCTGCAAATAAGGATGACTGCAATTATGGATACAGAAAATAGGCAAGAGGGGGCTGGAATTTACTGAAGAAAACTGGCAAAGGAACCAAGGTACTGGGAGCAAATAATTAGAGAGGGAAAGGTAATAGAATGGGCACAAGCCAATAACTTATTTAGACTACAGGTTAGAGGCTGATATCAATCCTTGATAGCGAAGACAAGAGTATGGGCGAAGAGATAAGGGGGGTCCTTAAACAAAAGACCAGCACTGGTTGAGTTTTTCGTAGAATCTAGAACAGAAGCTGCCATTAAAAAAGGAATAATTAGTAAAACATTTAAAATATTACTTAATAAATATAAGAATCAATAAGAGGAGATTAGAAAGGATTGGGAATAGTGATTGTTTCTTTGTGAACTGCTTATCCAATGAGGGGATATATGTAGGTCTCCCAAACATGCAACAAAATCTATAAGACTTAGGATTTTTGCTTGGACATTTTTACATAGATATTTTTATACCCCAAGCAACTCCAGAGAATTTTTTCCTCGGGTAGATAGCACATGTTGGAAGTGTGATGGGGAAGAAAGAGGTAAATGGGAATTTTCTGGGAGTTTAATGAGCTGGCAGAATTTAAAGTTTCCCTGCAGACTACTCTGCCTGAGAAACTGGGTAAGTAAATTGGTGTAACTACAGAAATTATTTTTCTGAGTTATGATACAAAATTGGAATTGTCTAGACTTAGTAAGGTCTTGCTGAGTCTAATTATGGTGGCTGCCAAAAAAGTGATTACTAGAAAATGGAAATCAAAGTCTAAACTACCTGTTCTAGAAGTAGTGAATATAGTAACAGATAAAACTGAACTGGGATCTTTAAAAAATGGCAGGAACAAATTACATAGGAAAAGATGGGAACTGTGGGAACAATAAACATAGTGGAGGAATGAGGTTTGAAAGAAGGCAGGACTTGAATGAGCTACATAATGTCTGACTGACAATGACTGGGTAGATTATAAGTGATGTATTATGTTTGGAACTAGGATTACGTCAATATGGTTTGTGATGTAAAATATTTGCACCTGGAATTATGTCAGTATGGTTTGTTTTCATTTATATAAACGTATGGATGTGTTAAGGTTTAACCATAATAAAATAAACTTCAGATATTGGCAGATTAAAATAAGACGTTATGTACTCACCATAACGTTCCATGTGAGTTGTTCATCTTGCCTTCATTCTTTACTGATGGGTTCGGTGCCAATCCATCGGCTCCGATATGGCCGTATGCAAAGCTTGAGGTCTTCCAGTAGCTCGAAGCCAAGCCCCTATCCCATGATGCACTGTAACTTACCTCAGATCTTGTTTGCTGCGTGTACTATAACCATATAAATGAGCTATCCTCCAATGGAGAGGAAGAAGAATTGAGCAACCAGGATGAGACCAACCTCTAGGTCAACTATCAGCCAGGAGGGGGAAGGAGAGAGGGACGTAAGAATGAAGGCGAGATGAACAACTTACATGGAACGTTATGGTGAGTACATAACTTCTTAATATGAAGTTGTTCAATCTCGCCGTTCATTTTTTTACTGATGGGTAGTGTCCCTAGCACCATCAATCTCGGGTGGCTCATTCAGAACTGTAGACCCAAAATAAGTCCTGTCCCTGGAGGCCTTATCAATTTTGTAATGTGTGATGAAGGTATGAGGTTTAGACCAAGTGGCTGCTGCACAAATGTTATCAAGGGGCAATTTGGCTTGAAACGTAGAGGATGTAGAAACTGCTCTGTCTGAGTGAGCTTTAATCTTTTGTTGCAAAGGCATATTAGCAGCTGAGTAAACAAAGGTGATACAATCAGATAACCATTTAGACAGAGTTGTTTAAACCACTGGTCTACCTTTTCTGGCTTCATAGAATGAAACAAATAGTTGGTCTGATTTCCTGAAATATTTTGTTCTATCCAAATAAAATCTGAGCGGTCTGTGAACATCAAGTTTGTGCAGCATATACTCCAACTTACTGGAATGATTAGGGAAGAAAACTGGTAACTCAATGACTTGGTTGATATTAGTTTCTGAACAAACTTTGGGCAAAAAAGAGGGGTTTGTCCTAAGAGATACTCTGTCAGCATGAAAAAATCAAATAAGGAGGGCTGATAGATTAAGCCTGAAGTTCTGACACTCTGCGGGCAGAAGTAATAGCTACCAGAAAAATGGTTTTCCATGACAAATATTTGAGGTCACAAGATGATGCTGGTTCAAACGGTGGAAGAATTATACGAGACAGCATAAAATTTAGATTCCATGGAGAATAGGGAGTTTTCACTGGAGGTCCCATATGAAAAGTTCCCTTGAGAAAGGCCTTGGATAACTTGTGGGACATATTTAGCCCTTCAATCCCAAGATGAAAGTTAGATATAGCAACCAACTGAACCCGAACTGTTGCAGCTGTCGCTCCTTTATTAAAAATCATACTCAAGTATTCTAGTACGGATGTCAAGGGGGCTTGGTAAGGATCAATGTTCTGCTTAGAAGTCCATATGGAAAATCTATTTCACTTACTAAGATATAATCTTCTAGTGGACAGCTTGTGAGAAGACGAAAGAATCTGTTTTGTCTCACTGGAGAAGTTATGAAGCCTGGCTATGAGGGGAACTGGAGTAGCCAAGCTGTCAGCTTCAGTGACTGCAGAGAAGGATGGAGGTCCCCCAACGGATGCATCAGAAGGTCTGGAACTGGGTCCAGAATCCAGGGATCCTCCAAGAGATAATGTTGAAGGAATGGGAACCAAATCTGCCGAGGCCAATGACGGTCCTTCCCAGGATTTTGCTTTCTGAAGAACTCTGGGTATCAATGGGATTGGTGGAAAAGCATAGAGGAGACCTGGGGGCCAATCGTGTACAAGTGCATCTCTCGGGACTTCTCCCGGAGGGGGAATCAGGGCAAAGTAGCTTTTGCATTTCGTGTTAATGTGGCTGGCAAGAAGGTCGCAGCAAGGACGGCCCCATTTGCAGAAAATCCTGTCCACAATCTCTTTCTTGAGGGACCACTCGTGTGGCAACAAGATTGCCCTGCTCAGTTTGTCTGCTATCATGTTGGATCTCCTGGGGATGTGCGTTGCCAACAGAAATAGCTGGGAGGAAACAGAGCACTGCCAAACTCTGAGGGCTTCTCAGCAAAGGGGGTAAGACTTGGTTCCAGACTACTGACATATTGTCTGTTTGAATTGCAATTGTTCCTATGGGAAGAGAGTCCTGGAAGCAGTGCAACGCCAAGAGTACTGCTCTCATCTCCAGAACATTGATGTGGAAATGTGACTCTTGATATGTCCATGTGCCTTGGGCAGTCTTTCCCTGAAAATGCCCCCCCCACCCTATCAGGGTAGCATCCATGGTCACAGTGGCTACTGGAGGGGGTAAAACAAAGGGGCATCCTATGGTGACATGAAGAGACATTAACCACTACTGGAGATCTTTCTTGCAAGAGCTCGTAATCAAAATCGTATGATCCATTGGAAGTTCCTGGTAAGACCATTGAGCTAACAGCCACTGAAGAATCCGCATATGCATTCTTGCTAATGGTATGGCTAGGACTGCTGCAGCCATCAAACCCAATACCTTCAGAACTTCTGAAGTTGGTGCTCTGTCTTTAGATACCAATATGCTGACATGCTGGCGAAGAAGGAAGATTCTTTCGATTGGTAGTCAGAGTGGTGGTTGAAGTGTCTAGCTCTGCCCCGATAAAAATGATATGCTGCGATGGCAACAAGGCAGACTTTTCTGAGTTGACTGTAATGCCTAAATGATTGCAGAGTGTATTCCCTTGTCTGAATCAGTTGATGCCTGGTGTTGGCGGTAAGGAGCCAATCGTCTAGGTACGGAAACACCTGAAATCACAAGGGAAAGGGGAGCTTTTAAGAAGCTATGACACGAACTACCTAACTAAAACTATTTAAGAGAGTTTAGCAACAATATTAAAGAAATAACTGCTAATATACAAGTTTTGAAAAAGTACTGGCCCGAACTTGCACTGGAACCTCTGATCAGATGCTGCGGCAAACTAGATCTGAGGTAATTCACAGTGCATCATGGGATAGGGGCTTGGCCTCAAGCTACTGGAAGACCTCCAGCTTTGCATACCGCCGTACCGGAGCCGATGGATCGGCTCTGAACCCATCATTAAAGAATGAACAGCGAGACTGAACAACTTCACATTATAATTTATTAAAAGAAATAACACAGACTTGTGGGAGACGGTACTCAGGAAGTCATCTCTCCCCTAACAAAAGAATTCATAATCTTTTACAGGAAAACTCTGATAAAGTTTATTATTTTGTTAATCATACTACTGCTAGAATCCAATAGAAAAATGCTAATACAGTTCACAATACAATTTATTCCTCAGACCATTACTAAATAATAGAAATACATCAAGTTTAATAAAAAATAGATTTGCAACTTATCTACATTTCTAGTTTAGTATGGAATAAGTTTCTTTTTACCATGTGACTTAAAAAGAATGCTGCCTCAGGCTCAGGAAATGAAACTTAACATGCTGTACTTTTTCCAAGTTATTGCTTATGCTGTTGCAACACATACACTAACCTTCTGGGACACACACTAACCTTCTAGAATATGTGCAATTTCATTTTAACCCTTTACAATCCCTCATTTGATGCTGAGAAAGCATTACACTTGTATCATAAAACATTTCTCATACATTTTTCCAAAAGGTTCAAAAACTAAATCTGCATTTTCATTTGCTATTTCATTTTCATTGATAAAATAGGTAAATGAGATGTTTTCAGTCACTAACATAAAAATTTTGTAAAAAATGAGCTTGATCAAGATGCGAGGAGTTTTAGTTATTAAAGCTTTGCATAAGAATAAAAGCGAAAACAGTTATAACAATAATAGCAATAAGCATAATACATTTCTACAAACTGCCTCCCCATCTTGAAAACAAATTGGTTAGCCAAGCCCATTGTGAACTATCCGTTTCTTTGGTATCTGACAGTTTGGCCACTTTTTGGATGATTTCCAAATGACTATGTATTGCGTTGCTCATTATCGGCAATAAACAAATAGCATTCTTCATGAACAAGTGCACTTATACCTCCCTTTGACGCAAGTATGAAATCAAGTGTCATTCAATTTTGGAAAACTACTGCACACATGGCACTCAGCTCTAAAGTAATTAAATTAACAGTTTAAAACATTGCATTGCTTAACACTTCTAATAGCTTAGAGAGCTTTCTCAGCTCCCAAACTGACTAAAGTCCCATAAGCTGGTACTTTACCAGCCCCAGAAAAAAACATCACCAAGATCCATATGAGAAAGTCCTTTAAAAGCTGCTTGCTCTAAATCATGATGATAAATCCATAAGATCATAGGAGGTTGCTAGGCTAATGGGCCTGGGGACCTTACAAGCCTAGCCAAAGGTTTATCCCCCAAAAAAAGAAACCCCAGTTAGCACCGGTCACCCCTGTCAAAGAGGGACAAAGGTGGAACCCCTGGGACAAGGTTGCGCTTGAAGAGGGTCAGCAAGGAACTCTGACATGTAAGGGAAGACTATTCCAGAGACGGGGCAGCCTCTGGGAGACAAACCTTTCTCTCTCTAGCAGGTTTTGTTGATGTCGCATATTAAATTTGGGCTTAGCAAGTAGGTAATGCATGAGGAGTTGGACTTACGATATGGAGCATCTCTAGTAGGGCAGGGTCCGATATTGCCTTGTAGGTGAGACACAGATCACCTATGAGGAATCTGTATGATACAGAGTAAAGTGACAGTGATTTGAGCCTGTCCACATAGGACAGGTGTTGGAGGCCATGGATTCTCTTTGTGATGTATTACTGTGGCCTTTCCAGTTGGTGCAGGTATTTGGAGAGGTACATACGAAACGGGGTGTTATACTCAATTACAGGTCTAATGAGGGAGGAGTACAGAGAGGTGATAACCTCCTTTTTTCTGGATGAAGCATCAACCTTTCCGAATGGATTTTTTACAATCTGAGCATCTCTTTTATTATGAATTTTACCACCTGGGCAAGGCATCTACACATCAAATGGCTGGAAGAACTCTCCCAATATAACAAGACCCTGAGCAGTTTGCTAGCAGCCAGGGATATGCTTTTCTGCCACAAACAAAATGAAAGTCTTTCAGCATGACCACACCTTTTACTGCACTTCCACTATACATTCTTCGAGTAATATTACATTTGTTCTGTCCAACTTCCACAGTCCCATTTTTCACATAACAAGTATAACCCCGTCACTGAAAGTCTAAGTACAGCAATTTTATTGAATGATGTAACATTATGCCACAAAGCAGTTTTACCTAGTACCAATGATGAAAAAGTGGTCCCCATATCAACTTCATTTACAGGGACTGGAAACAATGGGATGCCTCCATCATAGCAGTAGGTATGTGGGCATATACCCACAGATACCAACATTTAGAGTCTTAGCATATGGATTCAGAGTGACATGAAATGTATTGACATTTGGATGCCAGTCTGTTGATTTCTGTCTAGGTTTAGAAATAGTTTAATTTTTCTGTTAAAAAGTTGAACAGTACTTACAGTTTCAGCCGGGATCAGGAAATTCAGTAGCAGAACAAAAATAACAATTGCAGTCATCACAGCAACAATGAGACATGAATGGTGAGCCAGTCGGGGTCAGAGTAAATTTTCAAAAATGTCCAGGCATAAATTTGTTTTGGGATGAATAGCTCGTCTCTGCACTCCGAACACACTCCATAAACGTCTCTGCACTCCGAACACACTCCATAAAGGTTGTTGTAGTTTAGCTCCCATGAGTGGCACTTGGATGCCTGACTCAATGAAACTATTCTCTTCTGATGTCTTCACAGCATCAGTTGTGATCTGTTCTATTCCCAGTCTCTCTGTTATTTCTTCTGAGACGAGAAGAAACAAGATCATCATCATGACAAGTCTGCAGAGGGTAGGTCGAAGGGAATTGGTTGTCTTCCCACATTTGGCACTGCTTTTCAGACAAGGGAGATATGGATCCATGTTGGAGACCAACTCTAACGACTGTAGCTGTGGTGAGGAGCACCAGGAGTGGGCCTTCCACTGACTGCGTGTCATATGGAGAAGGAACGAATTAATATCTAATTTCCTGGTTTAACATAATGTGTTGCATCAGGATCAGGTTGGAATTGTGCAGAGATTACCTGCAAAGAAAGATGCTGTAGAACAGAAATAAGCTGTTTACAATAAGTAAGCATTGTCTCATCAACTACCTGCATATCAAGATTTGTGGGTAAGGGTATGTCTGGCATCCTCATAAGGCGTCCCATAAGGATTTCATGAGGGGAGAATTTTCTAGGTGCACTGACTGCACTGTGGATATCAAATAAAACTACAGGCAAGGCCTCTGGCCATTTTAGACTAGTTTCCACAGTAGGTTTTGCTAACTTAGTTTTCAAAGTTTGATTCATTCTTTCTACCATACCTGAAGCCTGAGGTTTGTGTGAGCAATGATATTGCATGTGAATGTTTAAAACTTTACAAATCTGTTGAATAATGACTTATAAAATTAATACCTCTGTCTGACCAAATACAACATGGCCCCCCAAAATGGGGTATAAACTCATACAAAATCTTCTTGGCCACTGATGCTGCATCATTTTTAATACATGCTATGCTTCTACCCATACAGGACATCAATCAAAACTAGTACGTATTTAAACGTTGCACACACAGGTAATTCTATGAAATCACACTGCACACAACAAAAAGGTCCCCACAGCTTTTTAATATTCTGTGTGGGAACAGTTACAGATTTAGAAGTGTTAAATTGAAGACATATTACAAGTTTGTACAAGATGCTGAACAACTTCTGAAACATAAGGGGCATACCATTTAGAATCTGCCATATTAAAGCATTTTTCCCAGATGGGCTGGCAAATGGTAAGCCCCGTGCCAACTGTGGTAAAAGAACTTGTAATGCTACTGACCTTCCATCCAGATGGCACCAAAGTGAGTCTGGGGAATGGCAGCAGACATCACTAAACCACCTTACCCTTTCATAGTTGTAAGCCTGGTTCTGAAAAGACAACACTTCCTACAAAGTTTTAGTCACATTTTCAACTTGAAGAGGCTGCAAAAAAGTAGCCTGAACAGGATTTAATAAAGTAACCGGTCTTGCCGCTCTATCAGCAAAAGTACTGCCTACTGTTTCAAATGAATTATCTGATCTATGAGCGGCACATTTAACAACAGCTATTTCCCTAGGGAGAAGCAGGGCATTTAACAATTCAGTGATAAAAACTGCATTTTTAATTTTTGTCCCTGCAGAGGTCAAACAACTTCTTTCTCGCCAGAGGTTTCCAAAATCATGAACTACTCCACAGGCATATATGGAATCTGTGTACACTGTAATAGCATTTCCCTATGCTAGCTTGCATGCTTCAGTAATAGCTACTAATTTGGTTACTTGAGCTGAAACATTTCCCTGCAATTGTCCAGTCAATAATATTTGATCAGTAATAGACCGCAAAAGTGGCTGACAACTGTCTGTCTTCCATTCTGATACATTATCCATTGACGAACAAAATTAAGTCTGGGTTCTGCAGAGGAGTATCTCTGAGATAAGGTCTAGGAGGAAGCACATTATTAACAAAAACACAATCATGAGGTTCACCTTCATTAGCAGTAGGGGATTAGAGAGACTGGCTTCAAGGGAGGGCATCTAATAATTTGCAAAGATGGATAACTAAGTACAGCTAGTTCATATTTGGAAAGTCTAGTATCAGAAAAATATTGTGTTTTAGTCTTTAATAACAAAGCACTGACAACATGTGGAACTGCAACAAAAGTATTATGACTCCGAGTAAGTGCCACTGTCATATCAATTAACCGGGCAGTTACGGCTGCAGCTCTAAAGCAAGGGGGAAGTGCGGCTCTCATTGGATCAAGATTTCTACTGTAATAAACAACTGGTCTAAAACCATCATTTCTTTTCTGTGCTAACATTCCTAATGCTACCTTACTGCATTCACCACAGAAAAGAAGGAACACTTCTGAACAGTCTTGCAGTCCTAATACTGGAGGATTTGAAAGAAGTCATTTTAACGGAGTAAAAGCTTGTTCATGGCAGGGTTCCCATGGGAGGGGTTCAGGGCCGTCTTTTTTCAATAGCTCTAATAAAGGTTTAATTATTTCAGCATAGTTGGATATCCACTGTCTACAATATCTTGCTAAACCAATAAATGCTCTAAGCTGTTTTAGAGTAGTAGGTCTCGGTGCTGCCTGTATAGCTGTATGAGCAAAATGTTTTGTGCATTTTCAGAGATCAGATGTCCCAAATACTGCGCTTGCAGTTGTCAGAGCTGAAGCTTAAATCAGTTTACTTTAAATCCTAACTCAGCTAGTGTAGCTAACAATTAAACAATATCTGACAGTCAGCTAAGGAAATAGATGCTATGAGAAGATCATCTAAGTACTGTACTAAGGTAGACCCACAAGGAAACTGTACTTATCTATCTGCTTTTTCATTTCTTGAAAATAAAGTGGTTGACTCTACATATCCTTGAGGTAAGTACGTTTATATATAGAGGACAGCATTAAACATGGACACAAACAAATACTGACAATCAAGGTGTATTGGGATAGAGAAGAAAGCTGAGGAAATATCAATAACCAAAAAAGGTAGTAGCAGAAGGGAGAATTGAGCTAAGAATAGTTGCAGGGTTAGATACTAAGGGAAAAGCTGGCATAACTACGGTATTCACAGCTCTCAGATCTTGGACAAATCTACAAGTGTCTTTACTGGGTTTCTTTACTCATAAAACAGGTGTGTTATAAGGACTCCTAGTAGGAATAAATTGTACCTTGCTACAGCAATGCCAAAATAACTGGTTCAATTCCTGCTTCTGTTCCTGCAGAGAGGATACTGTGCTACCACAGGCAGAGTTTCATGAGGTTTTAAAGTAATTTGTACTGGTAAAGCATCTCTAATAAGTCCTACCTCTTTATCTTGGATTGTCCATAATGGCAACGGAACTGTATTTAGCAAGTCTACATTTGATGGCTGTACAAGCACTGTGTTAGTAAGGTAAGAAAAGAGCATTTCCTCATCTAAAACACCTGCTACAGCACACTGGAGACTAACTGGGTACATTTAAATATATTCTATCCACTGTACAGAATACTGTACATTGTAACTTACAGAGAAGATTCCTACTTAAACGATTAAGGGGTGTACAGGTTCCAAAGAGAAAAGCATGTTAGTCTGTCAATAGAGCCTAAATGGGAACTGAAACTGTCTCGGGGTAGTCTAGAGAGACTCCTGAGACTTCGACTTTTCGTACTGAGCTGTGGGACTAAGGGAGCTGCTCATCTATGGAAGCATTTAGCATTGATCAAGTGGCTCCTATAATCTATTAAAAAGGGAATACTGTTGTTTTCGACTTTGATGTTTACAAACGGTCCTTTCTGTTGTACAGGTATGAAAGGAAACAGCTGTGATTCCTATTCATGGCTATCCTAATTATCTTGTTGCCAAGCTGGTGGCTGCCAAGGAGTGTTCCACGCTGGAGGATTTTGCCTCACATTTTGGTGGACAGTTTGGTGAATTCATGGTGGGAGTGGACTATCAAATGGATTATTAAACTGCATTGGTGCAGCTACAGACTGCAAAAAATGATAACCGTCTCTCCAATCACCATTTTGGTTGCAATCAAAAAGTACAGTTGTGTACACTTACCATAAATGTAGACGTTCGAGTGTATTCACTGTTGCAGTCATTACAATTGGGTAATCTGCTGGCTGGTTGCCCTCAGTTGGCCTGAATAACAAAGTCTTGGGTCCTGTGTCGGTTGCTGTCTCCTCTTCCACGACATCAGGGGAATAAAACATGCAGCCGACGCCATTTTAATCAGTTTTTCTTGCCCCAGATGTCAAGTGCCCCCCAAATGGGGAGCAAAAATTTATAAATAAACAGTAAATATATATATATATATATATATATATATATATATATATATATATATATATATACATCTTAGAAACATAAAATGTACCTTCAACTAAAAGCAAATACACCACAAAGGCTTTTTTGAGTATAGTGAAGGAAAGAAAAGGTATAGAATGGGGGATGGCGGGTGGGTAACCCGGACTGCAACAGTGAATACACTCGAACATCTACATTTATGGTTAGTGTACACAACTGTACTATGTTCTTAGTGTTTCACTGTTGCAGTCATTACATTTGGGTAGAATCCCAAAGCTATGGATGGGAGGATGGAACTAAACAGCATTAGGAGCAGCTATAAGGCCCTGTAGGACTGCAGTGGCAAAGCCTGCCCTGGATTTAGAGAAGAGAGGTAAATGATAATGCTTTGTGTACATATGAACAGAGCTCCAAGTAGCAGCTTCTAGAATGTCTTTGGTTGGGACCCCTCTGAGAAAAGCTGCTGAAGTAGAGGCAGCCCTGGTGGAATGGGATCTGATCCCCTTGGGCACAGGTTTACCATGGTGCAAATAGCAGAAACGAATGCAGTGGCTTATCCATTTAGAAATAGTCTACTTTGATATAGCCCTCCCCTCTGATCCTGCAGCAAATGCTACCAGTAGCTGCTCAGACTTTCTTAGAGATTTTGTCCTGTTTAAGTAGAATCTTAGTTGTCTGTGTACATCCAATGAATGCAGAATCCGCTCCCCACTTGTTCTGCGGATTTGGGAAAAATGTTGCCAGGTGAATGGTCTTGGTTATGAGCCACACTGGATACCACCTTAGGCATAAAAGAAGGACTGGTCCTGAGGGCCACCCTGTACGGGTAAAATATAATGAAAGGCTCCACTGCCATGAGAGCCTGTAGTTCTGAAACCCTTCTAGCTGAAGTGACTGCCAAAAAAAAGCTGTCTTCCAAGATAGAAATTTTATATCCACAGTAGTTGCTGGTTCCAAAGGAAGCAGCGCGAGTTTTTCCAGCACAAAATTGAGGTCCCATGCAGGAGTTGGTGTTCTCCTGGGAGGCCTTAAATTTTTGGCTCCTCTGAGATACTGTTTTAGCAGTGGATGAGAAAAGAGGGGAGGCTCTGTGTTGTAATGAGCAGAGATGGCAGAGGCATGGATTTTTATTGAAAAAAAAGATAAGCCCTTGTCAAGCATCGCAGTTAAGTATTGCAAAATCTGAGGAATATTGGGCTTTGCTGTGTCTATTCCTTGTGCTTGGTTCCAAGCACAGAATCTCTTCCATTTATCAGCATAAGATTTTCTAGTACTAGCCCTTCTGGCTTCCAAAATGACATCCATCACAGGTTTACGGAGAGATGTGGTTTGAATAATTAGCTGATCAGCCATGCTGCAAGATTCAGAGTTTGGAGCTGAGTGTGCAGAATTTGATAGTTCTGTTGAGGCAGTAGATGAGGTGTTTGAGGCAAGTACCACGAAGGAAGGCGTGACATATTCCTTAGAAGTGGCTACCAGTGTTGGCAAGGCCAGTCCGGAGCAATTAGAATCATTTTTGGGTTTTCCTGTCTGACTTTTAGTAAGACCTTGGAGAGTAGAGGCAAAGGTGGAAAGGCATAGAGTGATAGGTTTTTCCAGCTGAAGGATAGAGCAACCACTTTCCATGCTTTTTTGTGATGAGTTCTTGTGCAGAATTTGTCCAACTGATAGTTCTGGGGAGAGGCAAATATATCTGTGTCTGGGCTTCCCCATTTCTGTGTGTTAACATGTTGAAGATTTGTGGATCCAGTTTCCATTCGTGTGGGTCCGTAAGGTTTCTGCTTAGGTCGTCTGCCAGAGTATTTTGTTTTCCTGGCAGGAATTGAGCTTGAAGATGTATTTGGTAAGTCAAGGCTGTGTTCCACAAGGCCATGGCTAGTCTGCAAAGGAGATAGGAATGGGTACCCCCTGTTTGTTTATTTACCACATAACTGTGGTGTTGTGCATCTTTATTAGTAGTTGTCCTGGTTGAAGTAAGTCCTTGAAAGCTGTCAGAGCATTCTGAACAGCTAGCATTTCTTTCTGGTTGATATGCAGATCCATTTGCCCTGAATGCATCACCCTGCCAGGTGGGCCTCCCAAGCATAGTCTGATGCGTCTGTAGTTAGGGCTTGGGTGGCAGGGGGTAGAGTGAATGACAGTCCCTTGTTTTGGTGACATATCTCTGCCCACCAAAGAAACTCCTGTTGTAGGCAGGGAATGAGAGGAATCATTGTTTCCAGGCTGTGACAATGCTGACTCCATAAACTTTTTAGGTACCGCTGAAGCTTCCTTATACGCAGTCTCGTATATGGAATTAGTAGAATGCAGGATGCCATGAACCCCAAAGCCTGCAGAATATGTCTTGCAGATAACTGGGTTTTTGTCGCCATTTGTTTGAAGTATGTTGTCAATTGCATTTGTTTGTCTGGTGTGAGGTAAACCATCTGGGCAGTTGTATTCAAGCTTGCACCCAGGAATGTAATTATTTGAGAGGGTACCAGTTGTGATTTCTTTTTGTTTATGGTGTACCCTAGGCATGCTAGAAGCCTTTTTACAAACGCCAGATGTTGAAGAAGAGTGTCCTTGTCCTCTGCCCGAATGAGACAATCATCCAGATAAGGATAAATTTGAATGTTTCTTTGTCTGCAGAAGGCAATTACTGGTGTCAGGCACTTTGTAAAGACCCTGGGTGCAGTAGATAAGCCAAAGGGTAGTGCAGAGAATTGGTAATGCAAAAAAACTGCTTTGAAGCGGAGGTATCTTCTGCAAGATTTCCTTATTGGGATATGCAGGTATGCCTCTTCTAAGTCTAGAGTTACTAACCAAGCATTCTTGCCTAGCATAGGCAGTAACTGTTGTAATGTCAGCATTCTGAATTTTGGAATGCCCAGGAACGTGTTCAGAATCGATAAGTCCAGTATTGGACGCCATGAATCGTCTTTTCTGGGTACCAAGAAAAGTCTTGAATAAAATCCTTGTCCTTTTTCCTTTTCTGGTACCGGTTGAATAGCCCCCATATCCATGAGGGACATGACTTGTTTCTGGGCCTCTGCCCACTGGTTTTGTGGCAGATCCGGCCATCCGTTTGGAATTGGCAAAGTATGGAAATGAAATCTGTACCCCTGGGATACTATGTTTAATACCCACTTGTCTTGGGTAATTAACTGCCAATTTTGAGCAGGAAGTGCTGGTCCCCCCCCCCCCCAAGTGGGCTGCCAAAAGATAAGTGCTTGGAGATGGTAGAGGAAAGTCATTGAGACTGCTTACTGTAGGGCTGTGCTTTGTTACCTCCAGATTTGGAGGTGGAGGCACCCCACTGCTTTGACCTATAAGATCCCTGTGATTGATATCTGGAGTCTTTTGAGCGCCTGGGTTTGCCCCGAGTGGCTCTATTGGACACAGGAAAGGACCAATTTTTAGTAGGCCAGTGCCTACTGAACCTGGGTGGCTGCACTTGCTAGAAGTATTTTACAGTTTGCATAGATTTAGCTTTGTCTTCCATTTTCTTTAAAATCTCTTCTGTCTTATTTTATTTATTTATTTATTTATTTATTTTACATTTGTTAACCGGGCTAGTCCAACTGGATACATGTCCATTTTCAGTGGAGGCCCGAGGAGAAAAGCTCCACTATCTAATACTTAACAAGCTAAGAATATACAAGTTATACAGTAAAACCATTTTCATAAACTTCATTAGAGGCTATCTAAGTGTCTGAGTACAGTGTGAGTCAATAGCATGAGTCAATAATAGATACTTTACTAGGTTATAAAAGTTATTAATATAGTCATAAGTAACAAAATCTATAGTTTTATATAACTAATGAGCTATAGCCAGAAACCTTTTTAAAGGAAGAGAGGAAAGGAAAAGCAGGTGAGAGGAAGGGAGGGAAGGAAAGGAAGAGAGCAAGGTTACCCAGGGTTATTGCAAGAGCAAAGCCAGTGGTTAGTTAGGAAGAGTTTTAGATTGGTTTTAAATAGTGGAATAGAAGTCAGGGATGTAAGATCTGGTGGTAGTAGATTCCATATTTTGCCAATTGAGTTAGAAAATATGGAGTCACCTGCTACATTATTAGCTCTAGAGGTTTTTACAAGAGTTTTGTTACAGGAACGTAGCTTCCTCATGTTGTGATAGGGCTTTATGCGGGTAGAGTGCATTGGTGTGTTTTCAGGGTGGTAGAGGACTTTGTGGGCAATAGTGAGTTGATAGTATTGGATGAGATGGGGTAGTTCCAGCCACCCTAGTTTTATGAGATTCAAGCAATGAACCCACAAATTTCTTTTCAAAAATCCTGCTGCTGATCCTGAGACTATTTCTCAGGGTCCCAAGGATGTTAAGGCTTCTACAGCAAAAATCCTACCCCTTCTGATAGAGATTCCAGGACGCTGGATAGATGGGGTAAGAAGGTTTATACGTCTGCAACCTTGGCAATCAGGGCTTTAAACTGCCAGTTTCATATGCTTAAATATCAACAGCATGTTATGGGCTTACTGAAACAGAAAATTATGTTGATTTCTGATTGTGTGGAAAATAAAGAGTTACAGGATTTATTGCATTCATCAGAACAGGTTGGAAAGCATACTTTGCAATGTGGTTTTGATTCCTTGGAGGCCTCTAGAGCTAATAATGTAGCAGGTGACTCCATATTTTCTAACTCAATTGGCAAAATATGGAATCTACTACCACCAGATCTTACATCCCTGACTTCTATTCCACTATTTAAAACCAATCTAAAACTCTTCCTAACTAACCACAGAGTATTATGCTGCAACGGGGCATCCAACAATTTAGCTTTAACATGATCAGGCAGATTTTGCTCCTTGAGCCAGGCATGCCTTCTTATCACAGATCCAGTAACGGCGGCCCTACAAGAGGCCTCCAAGGAATCAAAACCACATTGCAAAGTATGCTTTCCAACCTGTTCTGATGAATGCAATAAATCCTGTAACTCTTTATTTTCCACACAATCAGAAATCAACATAATTTTCTGTTTCAGTAAGCCCATAACATGCTGTTGATATTTAAGCATATGAAACTGGCAGTTTAAAGCCCTGATTACCAAGGTTGCAGACGTATAAACCTTCTTACCCCATCTATCCAGCGTCCTGGAATCTCTATCAGAAGGGGTAGGATTTTTGCTGTAGAAGCCTTAACATCCTTGGGACCCTGAGAAATAGTCTCAGGATCAGCAGCAGGATTTTTGAAAAGAAATTTGTGGGTTCAGGAACCCTGTAATATCTGTCTGACTTACTAGGAGCCGGAGGCAGGGAATCAGGAGCCATGCTCGATTCCGAGAACACATTATCAACAATGTCTAATATAAGAGGTACTGCCAAAGCTCTATGCTGAGGAAGAAGGAAATCCCCAAGCCTCTTTTTTGATTCAGAGAAGTCCTGAGTCTTCCCAGTGAAAATGTTCCCTTAAAGTATGCAAAGTCTCTCCAAAAGAGTAATCCTCAGGAGGAGATGCAGATGGGATGGATTCCTCTGCATCAGAATCCTCATAAGGTGGAAGAGAAAATTCCTGATCAGAAGAGGAATCAGAAGAAATGGAAACCTGATCTGAAGATTCATAATCAGTGCCTTGCCTAGGCCTCTCAGTGTGGGGTGGGGGGGTGGGGGGGGGGTTGGGAACCCCTAATCAAGGTAATTAAATGCTCAGCCATTTTGATCATTTGTTTTTTAGGCATAGGGGCCTGAGCGCGTGGCTCATGCATCAGTTTTTTAGACATAGTAGTTTTTGACCGTGTTTTTGTTGTTGGCGTTGGTTTAATATAGGCCTGAAAACACACTCAGAAGCCGGTGCCTGCCCAGTGGCTCCGGACCCATCCAAGGGACAGACATCAGCGGGTTCAATACTTTGCAAATCTCGTGGCATACCGGACTCTGAATGGGTCTCGGTAGAGGCCTGCGACTCAAAAGTAGCGGGTATCAGGGGCTGCGAAAGCACCTCACTGAATACCGGCAAACCGGCGACTGGCTTAGGAAAAGCTTTTTGGACCTCGACGGTCCATCTCTGTCTTTTTCCTTGCGTTTTTTGTGAACTCCAGTAGTCGGATTGCTAACAGACGACATTTCGGGGTAGTTAAATCTTGAACCAAAATATTTAGAAGCAAAAATATACAGACGCTTAGTAGTGCGTTGGTTAAATTTAGCACAAAACAGACAGCAAGGCACGTTGTGATCAGGGCCTAGGCAAGGAATGCAGTACAAATGAAAATCCTTATGAGGTATTTGCTTCCCACAAGTAATGCAATTATTAACTTTTACTGACATCGGTAAGGAGCAAGAAAAAGTTTCCTCAGCGGGGTACTTAGCTTTAGTTTGAAGACTTCAGTTCTGAAACTAGAAAAAGTACAGTTTTGTACCTACCATAAATGTAGATGTTCGAGTGTACACCCTGCTGCAGTCATCACACTTGGGTTATCCTGTCGTCAGGCGGTCCCGCAGTCGGCCGGAATTCCAAAGTCTTGGTCCGGCATCGGTTGCTGTCGCTTCTTCCCTGACGTCAGTGCGCCAGGGGTATAAATAATGCATCCACCGCCATCTTCTTCAGTTTTCCTTGCCCCAGATGTCAGGTGCCCCCAAAGAGGTGGTCAGTAATTAGTACCAAATAAAGTAATTTTTTTTTTTTTGCACAAACACAAAATCCCTCCAGCTATAAGCAAATACATCAGGAAGGTATTGTATAGATTTAGCCAGTTAGATCAGAGGGGATGGAGGGAGGGTAACCTGGACTGCAGCAGGGTGTACACTCGAACATCTACATTTATGGTAGGTACAAAACTGTACTATGTTCATCGTGTTACCCTGCTGCAGTCATCATACTTGGGTAGAATCCCAAAGCTATGGATGGATGGAGGAGTTATAGAGGGTTAGAGGAGGCTAGAAGACCCTGCAGAACTGCAGTGGTGAAGCCAGCCCTAGTCTTAGAGTAAAGTGGTAAGTGATAGTGTTTGGTAAAAGTCTGTACTGAACTCCAAGTTGCAGCTTCCAAAATCTCCTTGGTTGGTACCCCCCTGAGAAGGCTGTAGATGTAACTGTTGCCCTGGTAGAGTGGAGCCTAATGGTAGCAGGAACTGGTTTTCCATAATGGGTATAGCAAAAACGAATGCAATGTCCTATCCATTTGGAAATGGTTTGTTTTGATATAGCCTTCCCTTGTGAAGCTGTAGCATAGGATACAAAGAGCTGGTCAGATTTTCTGAAAACCTTAGTTTTATCCAAGTAGTAGCGAAGTTGCCTGTGAATGTCCAAGGAATGCAGGAGTCTTTCTCCTTTGTTCTGTGGGTTTGGGAAGAAGGTGGGTAAGTGAATGGTTTGATTTAAAGACACACTGGAAACCACCTTAGGCATGAAGGAAGGATTAGTTCATAGAGAAATTCTGTCTTGATGGAAAATGAGGAAAAATTCCACTGCCATTAGTGCCTGCAGCTCTGAGACTCTTCTAGCTGAAGTTATTGCTAGCAGCAGGGCAGTCTTCCATGATAGGAACTGTAGATCTGCAGAGAAAGCTGGTTCAAAGGGAGGTAGCGTAAGTTTTTCCAGAACAAAATTGAGGTCCCATGTTGGTGTAGGTGCTCTCCTGGGGGGCCTAATGTTTTTTGCCCCTCTGAGGAACTGCCTTAGAAGTGGATGCGAAAATAAGGGTGGTTATGTGTTGTATGGGCTGAAATAGGTGATGCATGGATTTTAATGGAAGAAAAAGAAAATCCTTTGTGCAACATCTCAGTTAAATACTGTAGAATCTGAGGCAGGTGAGGCTGAAGTGTGTTCTGGCCTTTAGTTTGGTTCCAAGCACAAAACCTTTTCCATTTGTCCACATAGGCCTTCCTGGTGCTGGGCCTCCTAACTTCCAGAATAACATCCATAACTGCTTGGGAAAGAGGAGCTGGCTGGATGTTTAGGTGATTTTCCATGCAGCCAGATTTAAGGTTTTTAGTTGGCTGTGAAGAATCCGATTGTTTTGCTGTGTGAGCAAATGGGCAGTTTGTGGTAAAATCCAAGGTGGGACCTGGGCCATATTCCTCAATAGTGGGTACCAGTGCTGGCGCGGCCAGTCTGGGGCTATGAGTATCAGTCGTGGTCTCTCCTTTCTGACTTTCAGAAGCACCTTTGTGAGGAGAGGCAATGGAGAGAAGGCATATACTGTCAGGTTTTTCCAGCTGAATGAGAGTGCGTCCACTTTCCAAGCTTGATGGTGAAGTGTCCTTGTACAAACTTTTGTTAGTTGATAGTTTTGTGACTAGCAAACAGGTCTATGTCTGGAAGGCCCCATTTTTGAGTTATCATTGCAAATACTTGTGGATCCAGTGTCCACTCGTGGGGATCCATGATGTTTCTGCTGAGGTCGTCTGCCAATGTGTTCTTTTGTCCTGGCAGGAATGGAGCTTGTAAGTGAACTTGGTAAGCCAGAGCTGTGTTCCACAAGTTCATTGCTTGCCTGCATAGAGGGTAGGAGTGTGTACCCCCTTGTTTGTTTATGTACCACATTACTGTGGTGTTGTCCGTCCTTATTGTAAGTTGTCCTGGATGCAATAGATTCTTGAAGGCTGATAGAGCATTCTGTACAGCTAGCATCTCTTTTTGATTGATGTGCAGATTCCTTTGATCTGCAGACCATACGCCTTGAACACACTGTCCTGCCATGTGTGCCCCCCAGGCGTAGTCCGATGCGTCTGTTGTCATAGTTTGCCTGGCTGGGGGCAAGGTGAAAGGCTGACCCTTGTTGAGGTGACATGCCAGTGACCACCATAGAAACTCCTGTTGTAGGCAGGGAATGAGAGATATCATTGTGTCCAAGCTGTGGCTGTGTTGAGACCATACGCTTTTTAGGTACCACTGTAATTTCCTCATATGCAGCTTTGCAAATGGTATTAGTAGTATGCAAGATGCCATGAAGCCCAAGGCCTGCAGAATTTTTCTTGCAGGTAGTTGGGTCTCTGTTGCCATTGTTTTGAAATATTGAGTCAATTGTAGTTGTTTGTCTGGCGTCAGATAAGCCTTCTGGGCCATTGTATTCAAGCTGGCACCCAGGAATGTCATATTTTGTGAGGGTACTAGTTTTGATTTCTTTTCGTTTACTGTGTACCCCAGGCAACTTAGAAGATGTTTTACAAAAGCCAGATGTTGTAAGAGGATGTCCTTGCTTTCTGCTTGGATGAGGCAGTCGTCCAGGTATGGGTATATTTGAATTCCTCTTTGTCTGCAGTATGCAATTACTGGTGCCAGGCATTTTGTGAAGACCCTGGGCGCAGTAGATAAGCCAAAGGGCAGTGGAGAGAATTGGTAATGGGTTGAACCTGCAATGAAACGGAGGTATCTTCTGCAACTTTGTCTGATAGGGACATGCAGGTATGCCTCCTTGAGGTCCAACGTTACTAGCCATGCTTTCTTGCCCAACATGGGAAGAAGCTGCTGTAGTGTTAGCATCTTGAATTTGGGTACTTGTAAGAAGGTGTTTAGAACTGAAAGGTCCAGAATTGGTCTCCAGGCATTGTCCTTTCTGGGAACTAGAAAGAGTCTCGAGTAAAATCCTTGTCCCTGCTCTCGAGTAGGTACCAGTTGAATGGCTCTCATGTCCATGAGAGCTGTAATTTGTCTTTGTGCCTCTGCCCATTGATTTTGTGGCAGATTTGGCATTCCTCTCTTCATTGGCAAGGTGTGAAAATGGAATCTGTATCCTCGTGAAATTATGTCTAGGACCCATATGTCCTTTGTGACAATGTGCCAGTTGTCTGAAAAAAGTGCGAGTTTTCCTCCCAAGGAGGCTGCCAAGAGAGTGTTGCTTGGCCAGATGAGGTGCAAGTCATTGAGTTTGCCATCTGGTAGTTTGGGACCTGTCTTCTCCTCCCTTCTGTGCTGCAGTGCCCCATTGTCGAGGTTTGTACTGGGCTTGTGGTTGTCCTCTGCCTCTTGGACGTCTGTATTTACCCCTCTGTGGTCTGTCAGTAGCTGGAAAGGACCAATTTTTTTGTTGGCCAATTTCTGCTGAAGCAAGGGGGCTGTACCTGTAGGAAATCTTTGACTGTCTGCATAGATTTTGCCTTATCCTCCATTTTCTTTAAGACGTCTTCTGCTTTAACTCCAAAAAGGACATCCTGCTGTAAGGGAGCATCTAGAAGCTTTGCTTTAACATGATCAGGCAGAGTTTGTTCCTTTAACCAAGCATGCCTGCGTATAACAGACCCAGTGACAGCTGCTCTTCAGGAAGCCTCCAAAGAATGAAACCCACATTGTAAAGTACGTTTGCCCACCTGTTCAGTTGCATGCAAGAGATCCTGCATTTCTTTCAATTCAGACTGTTGAGGGAGAGTGCTCATTTTTTGGTTTAACTGAGACATTAGAAATTGCTGATATTTTAGCATGTGAAACTGGCAATTTAGTGCCCTCATAGCTAGAGTGGCTGAGGTGTAAACCTTTTTCCCCCACCTGTCTAGTGCTCTGGAGTCCCTTTCAGAGAGTACAGGATTTTTAGCCATAGAAGCCTTAGCCCCCCCTTTGGGACCCTGGGAGATAGTCTCTGGATCAGCAACAGGACGTTTGTAAAGAAATTTGTAGGAATCAGGCACTCTATAGTATCTGTCAGGTTTGGCCGGAGCAGGAGGCAGAGAGTCTGGGTTCAAACTGGATTCTAAGTAAACATCATCCACAATGTCTAAAACTGGGGGGATGGCAAGCGGTCTGTGCTGGGGGAGTAAAAGAAACTCATTGAGCCTTTTCTTTGAGTCAGAGTAGTCCTGACCTTCCCAGTGAAAATGTTCCCTCATAGTGTGTAAAGTTTCCCCAAAGGAGTAGTCTTCAGGGGGAGAAGCTGAGGGAATGGAATCCTCAGCATCAGAATCTTCATAAGGGGAGAAGGAGTAATCTTGGTCCTCAGAGGAGTCTGAGGAAATAGATACTTGTTCAGAGGATGCATAATCTTCCTCTTGTCTAGGCCTTTTCTAAGGAGGGGGTTGGGAACCCCTGAGATTAAAGAGAGCAAATCTTCAGCCATTTTGAGCATCTGTTTCTTAGGCATGGGGCCTTGAACAGGGGACTGAAGTGCAGTCTTTTTAGGTTTAATAGGAGTCTTCGTCTTAGGATACATTTTAATGGTGAGCGTCTTCGGTCTGAAGATGCCTTCAGAAACCGAAGGTGTTTCTGCAGCACCGACATTTTTTTCAGCAGTGTCGTCGGTACGGGATGAACAAAATGGCTGCGTCGGCCTGGTACTTTCCACCATAAGTTCCGAAGCGGTCTCGGGTTCCAGATGTGCGATAGTCAGGGGCTGCGTCGGAGCCTCACTGAAGACCGGTGAACCGGAGACCGGACCAGCCGAGGCCTCGGAGTCTGGCCTGGGTCTAGGCTGCCTGTCCTTATCCTTGCGTTTTTTGTGCACGCCGGTAGTCGGTTGCTCCGACGGCATAGTGTAGTTAAATTTTCTACCGAAGTAGTGTCGTGCGAAATCAAAGCATCTTTTTATAGTACGCTTATTAAACCTAGCACAAAAACGACAACTAGTGACGTCGTGGTCTGGGCCTAGGCAAGGTATGCAGTAAGAATGAAAATCCTTATGAGGTATTTGCTTCCCACAAGAAATACAATTGTTAACTTTTTCTGACATCGGTCTGAGGCAAGAAAAGTTTCCCCAATGGAGTACTTAGCTTTATTGAAGACTTCGGTCTGAAATTCAAGTTCGAAAATCTCAGGAGTCGGCCGACCGGCACTTGCGAACTGCTTCTGCTTCGGGCACCGCGCGGCAAGAAAGACTTAAGAAGATGGCGTCGGATGCATTATTTATACCCCTGGCGCACTGACGTCAGGGAAGAAGCGACAGCAACCGACGGCGGACCAAGACTTTGGAATTCCGTCCGACTGCGGGACCGCCTGACAACAGGATAACCCAAGTGTGATGACTGCAGCAGGGTAACATGATGAACATCGAAAATTTCAGGAGCTGACCGACCGGCACTTTTGAACTGCTTCTGCTTTGGGCACCGCACGGCAAGAAAGACGGATTAAAATGGTGTCGGCTGCATGTTTTATTCCCCTGACAACCTGACGTCATGGAAGAGGAGACAGCAACTGACGCAGGACCCAATACTTTGTTATTCAGGCCAACTGAGGGCAACCTGCCAGCAGATTACCCAAATGTAATGACTGCAACAGTGAAACACTAAGAACATCACAAGATCTGAATTTGGTTCCTGTTTTTGGTCTTGCGAATGTGGGGTATTATTAAAATTTTGAGAAAATGGTCCTTGATTTTGAGAAAATCTAAATTTATTAGGTCCCTCCTCCTCTATTTTTCCCTCTATTTCTGGTAAATTGCTGGAGTTGTAGGTTTAATAATTTTTCATGCTGCTCCTCTTCTCACTCTTGTTTTTCTTGAATAAGGGAGTCTGCTAAATACTAAACCCGATTAACATGCTCATGAGGCCTGAAACTTGGCCAGGTTAAGCAAACCTTTTTAGCTGGTCTCAAATGGAGGACAATAAACCACATACAAAAGTAGCTGAGAGACCACTTGGTGCCGGACCTTCAGCAGATTCTGTATTAACTCAGAAGGCTTCAAAGGCATCTGCCATGCGCCGCAAATAAGATTTAATTGATTCATCCTCTTTCTGCACGACTGCGTTTATCTGGGACCAGTAAGGTACTGATGGACATACTGCAATAATATCCTGTAATAAGAGTCCCAGCTGTATGCTAAACTTATTTTCAAACCTTCATTAGCTTTTGAACATGTGCATCTACCTTATTAGGCCATTTTTACTTCTGTGTAACCGTGGTTTTGTACTTTGTTTTCTTTAGAGACTGCTGTTGTCCATTTCCTTTTTCAAAAAAGTGCAAAACCACGGTTACAGAGGTAAAAAATGGCCTAACAAGGTAGATGCACAGGTTCAAAAATCTAATGAAGGTTTGAAAATAAGTTTAACATATAGTAATGATATAGGTGGTATATGTAATATAATTAGAGACAACGGGAGAATTATTTTAACAAACAAGAATATAACTAGAGTTGTAGGGACACAACCTACATTTATTTTTAAAATAAATAAAAATTTGAAAGATATTTTGTGTCAAGAGCCTATGCATTTTAAAAATTCAGGCATTAAGAAGGGAACTTATCCATGCCTACATTGTAAAGCCTGTAAGCACATTCTACAAGGGAACTGTTTTATACACCCCAGAACCAACAAGAATTACGTTTGGAATATGTATGCTGACCGCAACATGCAAAATGTTGTCTATATTGTAAACTGTCAACAGTGTACTGCATATTATGTAGGAAAAACAAACTGCAGACTTAAAGATAGAATTTTTGAGCATCTATCAGATATAAGGTTAAGAAAAGAACACAATGCACTATACAAGCATATAGAACTGCATAGTGATCATGTATTTGCCTTTATGGTTATATGTGTTGTAAACAGAAGTCAAAGAATGGGTGACTTGTATAATGAAACTGAATACAAAGAGATGCAATGGATTCTTAGACTGGGAGCTGACAAAGTCCCAGGATTAAATGATGATGTTCCTTTAAAACCAGCTCTAGCAAAAAGGAGGCTAAACTATTGATTTTCATTGGCTGTGTTGTACTATATTAGATGCTATGTTTTTAGTAGTGTTTTATCATCTGATGAAGGGATTTACCCAAAAGTGCTTATGATACTGCTTTTATTGTTTTAATAAAGTGAAGTTGCTTTATATACAGCGTGGTAGTACTTGTCAAAGCTAGTGAAAGAACAGTTTTCTAAGTACAGCGTTGCAAAGAAGCTGTAGATGCAGGCTCAAATGGATCCACAGTCGGCTTTTCCAGAACAAAGTTCAAATCCCAAGGAGGAGAAACAGGTTTCCTGGGAGGTTTAATGTGAAGGATCCCTTTGGGAAAGAGTTTAACCTCTAACCTAGAAGCCAAAGGGGGAAATAAAGGCAGACAGGCAGGAACAGCTGACAAATGGACTTTCACCGAAGAGCAAGCCAAGCCATCATTCAGCAACTCACACAAGTAGGAATGAACCAATGAAACATCCACAGACAGTGGATCCAGGTTGTGTGACCAACACCAGATGGAAAACTTCTTCCATTTAGATGAGTAGGATTTCCTAGTATTGGGTTTTCTGGCCTCCTGCAGTACCGTAAGTACATCCTCAGAAAAATGATGTCTGAAAGGAATCAGAAGCCCATAACCCACAGAGTCAGATGCAGAGTTGACAGATCTGGATGGATAAAAGAACCTTTGTTCTGTGCAGAATGTCCACCTCGCTAGATAACTTGTGATGATTTCCATAGTTTATAGAGTTTCATAGATTAGTACTAGACTAACTGCCCTTGTGAGCCATTTTAAGCCTAGCCAATTATCCCCTGTGAGATTCAAACCCTACACCTTGTGTTTGTAAGGCAAACACCTTAACCATTAAGCCACCCTCCCACACACTCCCTTGGCTAAATGCAGAAAAGGAGGGAATTAATGTTGCCTTGGCCAAAAGGGAGTAACCAGCAATATTTTTGTTTTGTCCTGTTGAATCGAACAGGATTTTCTGAATGAGAGAAAAGGGGGAAATGCATAAAGGAACACCCCCTCCACGAGACTGATGGGGCATCCCACCTTCCAAACTAGATGACGTGGGTCACTGGCATAAAAAAAAAGGAAGATGTCTGTTCAGAAGGGAGGCAAATAGATCTGCTTGAGGAATACACCACCGGTGGACAATACCCAGAAACACAATTCTTGTGAATCATCCATTCAGAGTATTGATTCATGGACCTGCTCAGATTGTCTGCCACAGAATTCTGACTGGAAGAGATACAAGCCATGAGAGCCAACATGCACAGAAGGTACAACTTTGTTCCCCCATTTGTTTACATACCAGAGAACTGTGGTGTTGTCAGTAAAAAGTTTGAGAGGTTCTTGATGGAACAGAGGATGGAAAGCCTGAAAAGCTAATATGAGGGGCTCTCATTTCTTTGATGCTGGTATGCACCTCCTTTTGAGAAGGAGACCACAGGTCCTGTACCTTCATGGAAGCAAATGCTGCCCCCCATCCTAGGTCTGAGGTGGCTGTTAACTCTTGAGTGAGAAGAGCAGGATACAAAAGAAGCCCGGGGTCTCATAGAAATCTGCTAAATCCACCAAAGGAGTTCTTTTTAGAGACGAGGGAGAAGAGGAACCACAAATTCCAGTGGATGTCCATGCTGCATGCAAATGGATTTCAGGCACCACTGAAACTTCCTCATGTGAAGTTTGGCCAGAGGTAGCATGGTAATGGTGGATGCCATGAACCCCAGAAGCAAAGAGGAAGATGACTTTGGAAGTAGGAAATGAGAGAATGAACGTTTGGAGAAGGTAGAGACAACTGTCTTCAACCTGCACCCCAGGAAGATGTAGTCCTGAGAGTGGAAAAGAAAGGACTTTTTGAAATGTATTGTGAACCCCAACCTTTACAGAAGAGAAAACTCTAGATTTTGTTCCACATTCTCTGGACAAAGAGCTGGAAAGAGAAGATCATCCAGGTAAGGGTAAACTCGGATGCCCTAAAGTCTGCAGTAAGCAATGACAGGAGCAAGGTACTTTGTGAATACCCTTGGGGCAGTGGAAAGGCAAAGGGCAAAGCTGAGAATTGAAAGTTCAAGGAAACAATAGAGAAATGTAAAAACTTCCTGTAAAGGGGATGAATGGCAATGTGAAGATGTGCATCCTTAATGTCTACAGAGGCCATGTAAACCTAAGAAAGAATAAGAGGAAAACATGGTTTGCAAGGACAACATGCAGAAGGTCGGAACCTTCAGAAAAAAGTGTTTAGGTGAGAAAGATCCAGAATGGGTCTCCATGGGCCATCTTTTATGGGTACAAGAAACACTCTGGAATAAAGCCCTCTTCATTTGAGGAGCGGGTGAACTTCTTGAATTGTTCCCTGATGTAGCAACTCCTGAAGCACCTGAGGAAAAAGATGCAGTTGGTCTTGAGGTGGTTGTGGAATGCTCATGAATGGAGGAAGTTTTTCAGACCATGAAGTACCCTTGTTTGACAAAAAAAAAAAAAATGGCTGCTTCTGGGCAGGAACTGGTCGAGAGGGCTTAGACTGAGGAGCTCTCCTACCTCCTTTTTTGCCTTTTTAGAAGTGGGAAGGCGAGCATGGTTTCTAACAAAGGAAGTCTTTGAGGGACAATTCCTCTGAAATTTGGCAACAGGCGAAACAGAGACATGTTTTAAGCCCTGTAGTTCCGCACCTTTCTCCTGTAAAGATTTAAACAAATCTGCAGCTGCAGCCCCAAACAAAACATTACTGTCTAAAGGAACATCCATTAATTTTGCTTTTATATCATCTGGAAGTGGTTGAAGCCTCAACCAGGAATATCTTCTAAGAACAGAACCAGATGCAAAGTGGCGTGCTACCTGAGAAGAAGCTCCTAAAAGAGACATCACCTGAGTTTTAACATCAGAGTCTTTTAGGTGAGAAACTGCTTGAGTGGCTCGAGAAAGAACAGCCAACGCATACCTGGTCATATAGGTTTGGTAATTTATAGCAGGGAAAGCTAAGATGGCAGAGGTATAGACCTTTTTCCTTATTCTTTCCACAGTCTTGCCCTCCTTATCAGAAGGGAGAAGCTTGGTGGATGTCAGTAGTCTGGAAGTTTTGTCAGATGCAAAGGAAACCACCGCAGAATTTGCTAAAGAACATCTATAAAGAAATCTTTTCTGCACATCAGAAACCTGAGAGCAGTCCCAGTTAAAGAATTTCCACATTTTATCTAAGATTTCTCCAAATGGAATTGCTTCAACTGGAGAATCTGTGCTATTAGACACTTCCTCGGGGGAAGCATATTCAAGGGGGCATGGAAATTTGAGTGGAGCAGGCCAAGGATTCATCCTCAGAAGAGCCTCATCCTCACACAATTCCAGTACCATAACTCTCGAGTAGGGAAAAAGTTAAGGGAGAAACAGGATTGGCTGAAGGAGAGCCATGAGTGCAATAAGCAAGCCTTGAGAAAAAGTTTCCCAATCAGACTGGGAAGTCTTAGATACAGAAATGTGCTTGGTTTTCTGCTTCTTTTTTAACCACACAGCTGCCTGATGAGAAGTGAAGGGTCCTGACATAGGCCTGCACTCAATATTAGTTGGAATATCCTCCCTAACTAGAATTTGAGGGATACCCCTAGGACCTTCCGAAATAATGAGCCTTTGCTTCCCCATGACCATCTAACGTGGACATCTGCATTGCCTCAGAGGACGTGCCTAAGGCTGACTCCTTGAAGGCATCCGATGTGGTACTCATTGAAGAATCTGAGCCAACCTCCGGACATATCTCTGGGTCTTCAACGACCTCAAGAGAGATATCAGAGGTAGGAAGTGCAGCTGAAGATTCCAGCCCTGGCTTCTTGGCCTTCCTTCTTCAACATACGCTCAACAGAAGTCCCAGATATACCCTCCATAACATCTCTAGCTAAATGCTTCAGTCACTGACTTTCTAAGTAAATCTTAAGGGATGAAACATGGCTGCATACGGACTTAGAAATGAAGGCCTGGCAAATAGAGCAGGATTTGTGGTTGTGTGTATTCCCAAAACAAAAACAGAGAAGCAAGTCATGCTTATTCTTGCGTGGAATCAGTTTTCCACATTGGTACTGGCCTTTCCTGGATGAAATAAAACAGAAAGCAGTATCAAGAGAAAAAAGGAAAACCACAACGGAGCACTTATCCGAACGCTGGACCAGCAGCAAATCACTCCGGCAAAATGATCAGAATATCGAAGATGGCGTTCAGACTTCAGTAAAGAAGTTCTGAGCATTGTACGTGTGGACATCGTTTTTATGGCAGATATACTCCTAAGCCATTCATACATGTCATGTACTAGCAGTACTTAAAAGCTCTTGTATACTGGACAGATGTCACTTCAACCCTGGCAGAAGATTCCCTCATGAAAAGAATACGGCAACATTGGAATAGAAGGACATCAGGATACATAATTATGAAGACGTTCTCAGCAAAGCAGGATAAAAAAGGAGTTTGTGGAAGTACTAACGAACTTTTAGTTATATACTTACCATAACTTTAGATGTATGGGATCCATCTCGCCTACATTCTCTACAGATGGGTTCGGAGCCGATCCTCGGCTCCGACTCGGCCGCTATACAATAAAACGCAGTCTCTTATTGGCTGAGTTACCTCATATCCCAGGATGCACCACTAACACTTCCCCAGATCTTGTTTGTCCGCACTCATGCTGATAGAAACATACTATTGTTATAACATTCTCAGGTCTTTCAAGAGAGGAAAGAAGTTCAATTTTGGATCGTCCGGTCTCTCCTGGTCTACGAGGCAGGGGGAAGGAGGGTGGGTTATTTGGAATGTAGGCGAGATGGATCCCATACATCTAAAGTTATGGTAAATACATAACTAAAAGATGTAATGTGATCCTATCTCACCTACATTCTCTACAGATGGGACAGCGTCCCTAGCACCTAATTCCTGGGTGGCTCACTGGAAAACACTCCTGAGAACTGTAGAACCTAAGGAAGCTCGACTCCTGGATGCCACATCTAATTTGTAGTGAGAAACAAAGGTGTGTGAAGATGTCCACGTGGCAACCGCACAAATGTTGCCAATAGAGAGCTTAGAATGAAAAGCTGCCGAAGTGGCCATAGCCCTAGTAGAATGAGCTTTCACTGGAACTATAAGTTCCTTATTTGAGATGAGATAAACACGATTGATGCAGTCCCTGATCCACTTGGCAATAGTGACTTTTGTGACGGCTTTGCCTAATTTATTATCCGAAAAGGACACAAACAGTTGATCTGATTTTCGTGCTTTGTGTGTCCTATCCAAATAGAAACGTAATTGTCTGTGTACATCCAAGCAGTGAAAAGTATATTCAGCTCTATTCGAATACTTGGGGAAGAAGACCGGTAGCTCTTAGTGATTGTTGTAGACAAAAGTTAGAACAAACCTTTGGTATAAAAGATGGGTTTGGTCTAAGAGATACTCTATCCTTGTGAAATACCAAGTATGGTGGTTTAACACATAGGGCTTGAGGTTCTGAAACTCGTCTGGCTGAAGTAATAGCAACTAGAAGGGCAGTCTTCCAAGAAAGGAATTTTAGATCACAGGTTGCTGCCGGCTCAAAGGGGGATGAGGTTAATGCACCTAATACCACGTTAAGGTCCCACGGAGGTGCAGGTTGAGATATAGGGGGTCGTAGAAGCCAAGCTCCTTTAATAAAGGCTTTGCACAACTTGTTGCTCATTAAAGGAGGTTCCACACTTTCATGAAAATTGGAAATAGCCGCCAATTGTACTTTGATGGTAGACACTGAGCAACCTTGATTGAATAGGGAAGCTAAAAACTTCAGTACTTCTGATACCGAGGCTGTCATCGGGTCTAATCCTTGGAGTTGGGCCCAAATAGCAAACCTCTTCCATTTATTGCTATATATCTTTTTCGTAGAAGTCTTGTGGGCCGAAGACAAGATGTGCATGACTTCAGGGGCAAAGGAATGGCTCCTAATTATGGTTGGAAGAGGAGTAGCCAGGCTGCAAACTTCAATGAATGGAGGGACTGATGGAGCTGTCCTGACTGATGAGTCAAAAGGTTCGGAACTTGGTCCAGGAACCAAGGACCCTCCAATGCATATCTGTGAAGAAAGGGGAACCAGACTTGTCGAGGCCAGTATGGGGCGATTAATATCATTTTGCTTCTCAAGCGAATCGCCTTCTGAATCACCTTGGGGAGAAGGGGAACCGGTGGAAAGGCATATAGCAGACCGGAGGGCCAAACGTGGACTAGAGCGTCCTTGGGGATCTCCCCCGGAACTGGGGTCAGAGTGAAGAAGTGTTGGCATTTTGCGTTGAGGGGACTTGCGAAGAGATCACAACAAGGGACTCCCCATCTTGTGAAAATCTGCGTTACCACTCTGTCGTTCAAGGACTACTTGTGAGGGGAGAGAATAGTTCTGCTCAGTCTGTCGGCTATCACGTTGGATTTCCCCGGAATGTGCGTTGCCACTAGGAAACGCTTGGTAGCAATCGCCCAATCCCATACTTTCATGGCTTCTCTGCAAAGGGGGTAGGACCTGGTTCCTCCTTGCTTGTTTAAGTACCAGACTACCGACATGTTGTCGGACTGAATGGCAATCGTACCCTGGGGGAGGTGATCGTGCAGTGCTTGCAACGCTAGAAGCACCGCCCTCATTTCCAGGATACTGATGTGGAGAAGACTCTCGTCGGTGTGCCACGTGCCTTGGACCGACCTGTCCAGATAATGTCCCCCCCCACCCTGTCTGGGAGGCGTCCGTAGTCAACGTGGCAGAGGGGAGTGGGGGAACGAAGGGTCGCCCTAGATTCAGGTTGGAGGATAGAAGCCACCAACGAAGATCCTGTTTGCACGTGTCTGTGATCAGTATGTGGTGACTGAGGGGAAGGTCTTGATAAGACCACTGGACTGATAGGGGCCACTGAAGTATCCTCATGTGCAACCTTGCCAAGGGGACCAGAAGAATGGTGGCTGCCATGGAGCCCAACAGCTGTAGGACCATTCTTGCTGGAGCACGACGCTTGAGGAGCAGAGCCTGAACCTGAAGCTGGAGCATCGCTATTCTTTCCGGAGGGAGATAGACTCGCATCTGCCTTGAGTCTATTTCTGCACCAATAAACAGAATACGCTGAGATGGTAGCAATACAGATTTTGACCAATTGAAGGTGATTCCTAATGAGTTGCCTAGTGTGATAGTGGCTGCTAGGTTTTCCAAGAGTAGATGCCTGGAGGTGGCAGTTAGGAGCCAGTCGTCTAGGTATGGAAACACCTGGAATCCTAGACTTCTCAAGTGAGCAGTCACCACCGCCAAACATTTGGTGAACACCCTGGGGGCTGAGGTGAGACCAAAGGGCAGTGCTCGGAACTGGAAATGACTGTCTCCTAGGCTGAAGCGTAAGTGTCTCCTCGACGCCTGATCTATCAGAATGTGATGGTAGGCGTCTTTGAGATCTATGGAGCACATCCAAACACCTTTCTCCAAAAGCGGGAGAATGGATTGCAAAGTGACCATCCGGAATTTGGACTTTTTTACAAATCGGTTTAGTTTGCTGAGATCCAAAATGGGTCTCAAGTCCCCGGTCTTTTTTGGCACCAAAAAGAATCTTGAGTAAGTCCCTGATCCGACCTGGTCTGCGGGGACAGGTTGGATGACCCCTTTTTGAAGCAGCTTTGATATTTCGTTGGCTGCATGATCCCGTTGACTGGCGAGTCCGGGATTCTTTGGACTGGTGGAGGGGGTTGAACAAAGGGGATGGTATAACCTCCGGCGTTGATTCGAAGCACCCATTGGTCCTGAGTAATATTTTCCCAGGCCTTTAGATGTTTCGAAAAGCGACCCCCGACTGGCTCCGGAGCTGCACAGTCGGGTACTCCTTCAGGGATGGTGGAAGGAGGAGGAGCCACGAAAGGACTCGCGGTCTCCAGTGTTGCGGGGGCCTCCGCCGCCTCTGGGACGGCGTCTCCCTGAAAAATTTCCCCCTCCTCTGCCTCTAGAAGGGGGATCGCTCTGCTGCGACGAGTAAGGCTTTTGAGTCGTACGGAACTACATTTTCCCTCCTCTTCGAGCCTTGGGATAAGGTCTGAAGGGAATGGAAAACCGGGCTCCTATGGCAGTTAAAGTCTTACCCTCCTGGTCGCAGCGAGTCAATGTGTCCTTTACCTTGGGTCCAAACAGTGAGGACCCATCAAAGGGGGCGTCGGCAAAGGAAGACTTAAAGGCCTCCGCAAAGTGACACAGGCGTAGCCAGGCTTGTCTCCGTAGAGCAAAACCTGTTCCAGCCGCTCTACTCGCTCCTTCGGCCGCATAAGAAATGAGCCTCATGGACGAGTTAGATAATGAAGACAGGGTAGCCAACTGGGAGTTAACCGTCTGGGTCAACTGCTCAGGTAAGTTACCAGAGAGGGTATCCGAAAGCTCCTTGATCAGATCCCTCTGTAGTCTGGTGAAATGTGTCAGGTAATTCAGAGACCTTAATGTAAAGGCCGCTGAAGAAAGTGCGCTTGCCGTGCCGATCCATGCTCCTAGACTCTTTATTAGGAGGATGGACGGACGCCGAAGCCTCTGCCACATCTTGTTGGGTGGCAGATGCCACCACCATAGCATCTACAGCCACGCCTTTAGATAAAAAGTCCTTGTCCGGGGGAGCCGAGAGGAACTTATTGGGGCGAGCTGGCACCGGTTCCACAGAATCCGGGTGTTCCCACGCCCTTCGAGAGATCAAATCCAGAAGCTCATCGAAGGGCGGAGACACCCAGGAGGCAGAGGGCTGAGCCCCGAAGGCCTTGAGGAAAACCGACTCCTCAGCAGAAGGGGGTTTGGACTGCCAGTCGCCTCGCTGCTTGAGGATCTCTAAGATGTCCGCAAAGGAGACATCTTCCGAGGACGACTTTGGGGACCCCTCCGCATCATCGAGGTCGGTATCCGAAGTGAGAGACTCATCAGGGGAGTCTACGTGTTTCCTCTTACACTGTTTCTTCCTGGGAGGTTCCTCCGAAAGCGTGTCGGAGGGACCTCCAGGAAGAAGGAACCCCAATGGGGGTAACCTCAGGCCCAGGGGCTCCGCTGTCGTGAGACAGGAGGATTGCAAAAGCGCCAGTCTCCATGCCCAGGGAAGGTGGTGGTGAAATGGTCAAAGTTGCCACAGAGGATTTGGCCAAGGCACTTCTCATGGCATCGAAGGCTGGACCCCCAGAGTCCTGGGATGGTTCAGCCCCCGAGACCACAATGGCAGTCAGAACCCCTGCAGCCGACGCACCGAGAGGGAGGCTCGGAACCGAAAGGATCGGGCCCGAAGCGTCCCCCCCGGGGCCGACAGAGGAGGTCCGCGTGCCGAACCCCGACCCGAGGGACGGGGTTGAAGTTAGAGTCGGAACCGACCCGATAACTTCCACCGGTTCCACCAACACCGACTCCAACGGTGCCGAGGCTGTTGGAGGAGGAATCGATGTAGCAGGATGGGAGATCGGCTCCAAAGCCAACTGGGCTGGAGCCGAGATCAACTTTGCGAAGACTGGAGACTGGAAAAGCCTTTGAAGCACCCTGTCTAAGTCCGAATCGGACATCCTCGAAGAACGAGAAGAGACCGACCGGGTCCGAGTCGACTTCTCCGCCGGCTCCGAAAGACTGGGGGACCGGCTCCGTAATGGTTCTAGAAGTATCGGCCCCGAGGGAGACTCCACTACTACTGCAATTTCCCTCGGAGCCGATGAGGACTTCGGCACCGAAGGGGAAGAGTCTGAGCGGGCAACCCCCATCGGTTCCGAAGGCAGTGGAGCCGATGAAGGTGACACGCCTCTCGATGCCCGAGCTCTCGACTCCGAAACCAGAGGAGTCGAGGCTGCAGACATCGAGGCAGACCGTTCCGCTCTCGGCTCCGAAGTCCGTGGAGCCGACGCCGAAACCTGTCGAGACTTTTTTGCTGCCGGATCCGACGGGCTGGTCGGAGCCGAAGGTTTTTTCTTCTTCCTAGAAGGGGAAGAAGAAGAGGAAGATAGGGCTTCCTCAAAAGAAGGGGTAATAAGCCCTTTTAAGATCAATTTATTTTTCCTCTCTTGGAGGACGCGAGAGGAAAAAGTGTGGCAAACGCTACAGGACTCCTGAAGATGCTTGGGACCCAAACAATAAACACATAAGGAATGGTCATCTGTTATAGACATTTTATAACTACATTTAACACATTTTTTAAAACCAGATGGTCTATGTTCTTTACACATGGTTATAAAACACTAAACACCAATACAAGAAAAAAATAAGATGGAACAGACAACCTAGACTCTAACTTAAACACCTAGGGTAGGGCTAGGCCCCTCTAACTTAAATGGGACCGCTAAACACCGACTTAACTAACAAACAAAACACAATTTACCACAAAAAATATAGCAAAACCAATCACACAACAACAATAGCTGTTAAAACAGCTTTTGGGTAAGTTTTTACCAAAATTCAGACAGAAAAAATTTCTGACTAAAGATACTTAGCTCAGCCAAGTCCGAGACCACGTCTATGCTGAAAAGTGGCAAACGAGATCTGGGGAAGTGGTAGTGGTGCATCCTGGGATATGAGGTAACTCAGCCAATAAGACACTGCGTTCTATTGTATAGCGGCCGAACCCATCTGTAGAGAATGTAGGCGAGATAGGATCACATTACATCTTAAGTTACGTCAGCATCAATACCCACCGTGAATGTACCTGAAGCTTCACTGACAACACAAAATGCCATACATACACTAACAGAGAGTGACTTCAAAATGTATAACTATACCACAGTATATAGAAACAGCACTCAATGAAGTCCTTGGTAAGGGCATGACTTTCAAGCCTTTTAGGGCAGCGAACATTCCTGAGAACTTGTTGGATTTGAAGTGTTTTGTTCATAAACTAAACTTTAAACTGTTATTTAAAGAAGATGGACAACCCACCCAATTTCAAGTTTCGAGTACTTTTAATCCTTCATTGAACCCACTGCTGCATGTGTTCCAAAAAATTTGTGAACCGGATACAAGACATATGAGACACAAAGTGTCAAATTACACCTAATCTGTCTAAAGAGGAAACAGCCTTACATAATATCAGAATGACTGGACTAAGATTCATGGAGCCTGGTAAAGGCGGGGGTCTTATCATAGAACAGCAAGAATATTCCAGAAGAATTAAGGAAATGTTAAACAACGTTTATAATGAAGTATCCAGAAACAAATTAAATCAAGCATACAGGAGGATCACTTCCCCTTTATAGAAGGAAGAATTAACACTGAAGAATTTAACTACCTTAACAATATCTCTCCTGCGTTGCCTAAAAATTTTGGGATCCCCAAAATTCACAAGGACCTTAATAACCCTCTTAATGTGTTCCACTGTGGACAGTCACGAGATTATAAATTAAAAGACAGAGTCAAGACTGAACCACAAATCTGCTAGGACTCCTGGGAATTCTTAAAAAACATCAAATACACCACCTATATGGAGACTGACCTACTGGTCACTATTGACTTGGTTGATTTATACACTGATACCACACGAGGCGAGACTGAACTGGTTTCCATGAGTTTCTTGAAAACAAAGGCTTGAATAACTATCAGATTAGTATCCTGGAAGATTTGTTGGAAATTGTCCTTACCAACAATTATATGTTTTTACGAGGGACAACTGTATCATCAAAACCAAGGTGTGAGCATGGAAACAAACTGTGGCTCCTTTTATGCCAATATTGTAATGACTAAATTGGAGCAAACCTTCATGTTTAATGGTCCCTTTCATAAGTCTGAGATTTTACACCAGATAGATGGATGATTTGTTCATCATCTGGTGGGATACTGAGGAGAACCTGATGTAATTTATGAACTACATCACATCAAGCACGGAGTTCTTGAAATTCACAATAAATAAAGAGAAGAGCAATATTCCTTATCTGTTTTTTTTTTTGTCCAAGGACTTGAATGATGGCCATTATATTTTGAGAATTTATTGAAAGCCAACTTACTCCAACTCCTTCCTCCATTTGTCAAGTTCCCACCCCCTTGCTCAAAAGAAATTAGAAGTAAAGGGACAATGTGAGGGCTGGAAGAATGGTCACCCTGGAACACTTCCGGGAAGAGTGTGGTAGTTTGGAAAACATGTCTTTTGGCAAAGGGGTTACCCAAGAGAGTTTTTAACTGACATTAAGGAAGAAGTGATGACGAAAATGAATTACTACATCTCAATACTTCATAACAATGGTGCTGTTATCACTGAAACTGGTGAAGAAGACAATGGAACGGCGATATGTGAGCCGCCTTGATTACTGACTTTAACCAAGACCACCAGAGGATACGATGGATCCTCAAGAAGAATTAGGATTTATTTAAAGAAAACATGGAACTTCTACTACTTCCAAAACACCCTTTGGTAGTTTTCAGAAGAGGGAAGAATTTAAATAAGATGTTGGCAGGTACAATACTTAATTACAATGTAACCAGTAACATCTGCAGAATGACCAAATGTGGGCAATGCTCTTTTTGTAACTGAATCCAAGTGGGTGACACTTTTTGCATAAAAAAGCAACATGTTTGGGTTATAGAAAAATATGACTAACAGCAAAGGTGGGGTTTACACTGCTCTGCCAGGTATGTCCATCATTTTATGTTGAAAAGACTGAACGTGTCTTAAAATAAACGATCTATGAATATCTTTACGATGTATGAAAAGGTAAAATCACGAGCGTCCTGGCTAAACATTTAATAGAATTTCATAACCATTATTTTTATTTTGTATTTGTTGAGCAGATCCACCAAGAGGCTAGAAGAGGCCTGTCACACTGATTTCTACAAAGAATACAAGTATTTTGGTAGGTGGTGTTTCAAGCTGTTTGGCCAGGCATTAATGAATGTATTTCCATTTCCAGTTTGTTAAAATTAAAGGCTTTAAGAAGATAATGCAAATCTGCCTTTAAGGGGGTGTTGGCTCAATTCTGACACTTTGGCTGCTGAGGAGTGATGTATTACATAAATTCTTGGCCATACTTCCTTGGATTTATCTGATGATGATTTGTGTTGAAACAAAACAAAAGCGCTTACCTTATTTTAAGCAATTTTTATTAAAGAGGTTTTTAATGGTCCTATCTACTGTACAGCATTTTTTTTGGAAAATTGCATCTTATTGTTCTGAGCAGACCAGGGTTTTTAAGCCAGTGAACTTTTGTGGCTTTTACTACACAACAAGACTTCTTAAAAACATAAAGTGAATTTACAACATGCCATGCTTCTTAAGACTGTGCAGCTGGTGGAGGGGAAAAAAAGATAAGCAGACATTCTTTAATCTGAGCAGTACCTTTTTTACCACTGTATAAGGAAAAATGGAGAGATATGTGTAACGAGTTGTGAATGGAGCATATTTACTTGACAACTAATTTTTGCTCCTCTAATTGACATTGCCTGTGTCCATATTAGTCACAAAACCACTGTTTTGTAGTTCAACAATTGCGGAGTTTACCAAGGGTAGAAAGACATATTGGTGGGTGGTCAAAACACTGCCTTCTTTAGTAGAAACAAGCACTCCTAAAGCAGCTGTAAACATCATTTCACAAGAGATGATTACTAGGCGGACATTAAAGGTACAGTTGTGTACACTTACCATAAACGTAGATGTTCGAGTGTATTAACTGTTGCAATCATTACATTTGGGTAATCTGCTGGCAGGTAGCCCTCAGTCGGCCTGATTAACAAAGTCTTGGGTCCTGCTTCGGTTGCTGTCCCTTCTTCCATGACGTCAGGTCGTCAGGGGTATCAAACATGCAGCCGACGCCATTACATCAGTTTTTCTTGCCCCAGATGTCAGGTGCCCCCCAAATGGGGAGCAAATATAATTAAAAACACAAAAAATATACCTTCAATCCCAAAAGCAAATACACCAAAAGGGCTTTTAAGCATAGAGAAAGAAAGTAGAGGTATAGCCAGAGAAAAATAGGGGGCTGGAGGGACGGTAACCAGGACTGAAACAGTGAATACACTCGAACATCTACATTTATGGTAAGTGTATACAACTGTACTATGTTCTTCGTGTTTCACTGTTGCAGACATTACATTTAGGTAGATTCCCAAAGCTATGGTTGGGTGGAGGGAATTATACAGCATTAGGACCAGCTATAAGGCCCTGCAGGACAGCAGTGGCAAAGCCAGCTCTGGATTTAGAGAAAAATGGTAAATGGCAATGTTTGGTGAACATATGAACTGAGCTCCAGGTAGCAGCTTCTAGGATGTCCCTGGTAGGAACACCTCTGAGAAAGGCCGTTGAAGTAGATGCAGCCCTGGTGGAATGGGATCGGATCCCCTGGGGGATAGTTTTTCCATGGTGCATATAGCAGAAAAATACAATAGCTTATCCATTTGGAAATGGTTTGCTCTGAAATACCCTTTCCCTCTGCAGCAAATGCCACCAGCAGTTCAGATTTTCTTTGAGATTTTGTCCTGTAAGTAAAATCTAAGTCGTCTGTGTACATCCAATGAATGCAGAATCTGCCCCCCCCCCCTGTTCTGTGGACTGGGAAAGAAAGTTGGCAAATGAATGGTCTGATTAAGAGCTACACGGGTACCACCTTAAGCATGAAGGATGGATTGGTCTGGAGAGATACCCTGTCTGCATGAAAAATGATGAAAGGGTCCACTGCCACAAGTGCCTGTAATTCGGAAATCCTTCTAGCTGAAGTGACTGCTAAAAGGAAAGCTGTTTTCCAAGAGAGAAATTTTAAGTCTGCAGTAGCAGCTGGCTCGAAAGGAGGGAGAGTGAGCTTCTCCAATACAAAATTGAGGTCCCAGGCAGGGGTTGGAGCTCTCCTGGGTGGTCTTATGTTTTTGGCCCCTCTGAGATGCTGCTTTAGCAGAGGATGAGAGAAGAGGGGAGGTTCTGTGTTGTAATGAGCTGAAATGGCTGAGGCATGGATTTTTATGGAAGAAAAGGACCGGCCCTTGTGAAGCATCTCAGTTAAGTATTGCAAAATCTGAGGAATGTTGGGCACTGCTGTGCTTATCCCTTGAGATTGATTCCAGGCACAGAATCTTTTCCATTTGTCAGCATAAGATTTTCTAGTACTAGGTCTTCTCACCTCCAAAATGACATCCATCACAGGTTTGCTGAGGGATGCTAAGAGTGAATTTAGTTGATTAGCCACACTGCAAGATTCAAAGTCTGGAGCTGAGTGTGCAGAATTTGGTTGTTCTACTGAGACAATAAGTAAGGTGTCTGAGGCAGGTGCCACGGTGGAAGTTGTGACACTGTGCAGGAGTGGGTACCAGTGTTTGGCGAGGCCAGTCTGGAGCAATCAAAATCATTTTTGGTTTGTCCTGTTTGACTTTTAGTAGAACTTTGGAGAGCAGAGGCAGAGGGGGAAAGGCATAGACTGATAGGTTTTTCCAGCTGAAGGATAGAGCATCCACTTCCCAGGCTTTTTTCTGATGAGTTCTTGTGCAAAATTTGACCAACTGATAGTTCTGGGGTGAGGCAAAAAGATCTATGTCTGGGCTCCCCCATTTCCATGTCAACATGTTGAAAATTCGTAATTCCAGTTTCCATTCGTGTGGGTCCATGAGATTTCTGCTTAGTTCGTCTGCCAGAGTATTCAGCTTTTCTGGCAGGAATTGAGCTTATAATTGTACTTGATAGGTCAAGGCCATGTTCCACAATGCCATGGCTAGTCTGCAAAGGGGGTAGAAGTGTGTACCCCCCTGCTTGTTTATGTACCACATTAATCGTGGTGTTGTCTGTCTTTATCATTAACTGTCCTGGATGAAGGTAGTCCTTGAAGGCTATCAGTGCATTATGTACAGTTAGCATTTCTTTTTGATTGATATGAAGGTTCATTTGATTTGGGCTCCATTTGCCCTGAATGCACTTCCCTGCCAGATGATCCCCCCAAGCGTAGTCTGATGCGTCTGTAGTTAGGGTTTGGGTGGCAGAAGGTGGTGTGAATGGCAGTCCCTTGTTTTGGTGGCAGGCCTCTGCCCACCATATGAACTCTAGTTGCAGGCAAGGTATGAAAGGAATCATTGTTTCCAGGCTGTGACAATGCTGACTCCATAGACTTTTTAAGTACCACTGAAGTTTCCTCATATGCAGTTTTGCATATGGAATTAGAAGAATGCAGGAGGCCATGAACCCCAAGGCTTGCAGTATTTGCCTTGCAGAAAGCAGGGTTTTTGTGGCCACCTGTTTGAAGTAAGTCACCAAATGAATTTGCTTCTCTGGCGCAAGGAAAGCCATCTGGGCAGTTGTATTCAAGCTTGCACCCAGGAATGTAATTTTTTGAGAGGGTACCAGTTGTGATTTCTTTTCGTTTATAGTGTATCCTAGATAAGTTAGAACCCTTTTTACAAACGCCAGATGGTTTAGAAGAATGTCCTTGTTTTCCGCCTGAATTAGACAATCGTCCAGGTATGGATATATTTGAATATTTCTTTGCTTGCAAAATCCAATTACTGGAGCCAGGCACTATGTAAAGACCCTGGGCGCAGTAGATAAGCCAAAGGGCAGTGCAGAGAACTGGTAATGCAAGAAGCCTGATTTGAAGCGGAGGTATCTTCTGCAAGATTCCCTGATTAGGATATGCAGGTAAGCCTTTTTTAAATCTAGAGTTGCCAAACCAGGCATCTTTGTCTAGCATAGAAAGTAACTGGTGAAGAGTCAGCATCTTGAATTTTGGGATGTCCAGAAAGGTGTGTAGAGTAGATAAGTCCAGAATTGGACGCCAAGATTTGTCTTTTCTGGGTACCAGGAAAAGTCTTGAATAGAAACCTTGTCCCTTTTCCTGTTCTGGTACTAGTAGAATAGCCCCCATGCTCATGAGGGACAGTACTTGTGTCTGGGCCTCTGCACACTGATCTGGGGGCAGGTCTGGCCATCTGTTTGGAATTGGCAACGTATGGAAATGAAATCTGTATCCCTGGGATACTATATTTAAAACCCATTTGTCCTGGGTTATAAGTTGCCAGTTTTTTGCATGAAGAGCCAGTTTTCCCCCCAAAGGGGTGGCTAAAAGGTAAATGCTTGGTAAGTGTAAAGGGAAGTCACTGAGACTGCTTACCATACGGAGGTGTCTTGTTGTTTCCAGATTTGGAAGAAGAGGCACCCCATTGTTTTGTTCTGAAAGTCACTTGGGACTGAAACCTGGTGCCTTTGGAACGTCTGGGTTTGAATTGAGTGGCTCTCAAAGGAACTGGAAAGGACCAGTTCTTAGTAGGACAGTGTCTACTAAATCTTGGACATTGTATTTGTAATAAATCTTTCAGTTTGCATAGATTTAGCTTTATCTTCCATCTTTTTTTAGAACTTCTTCAGCCTTATTACCAAAAAGACGGCCCTGTTGTAAAGGAGCATCTAACAATTTTGCTTTAACATGATCAGGCAGATTTTGCTCTTTGAGCCAAGCATGCCTTCTTAGCACAGACCCAGTTACAGCAGCCCTGCAAGAGGCCTCCAAAGAATCAAAACCACATTGCAAAGTATGTTTGCCAACTTGTTCAGCTGAACGCAATAAATCCTGTAAATCTTTATTTTCCACACAGTCAGAAATCAAGATAATTTTCTGTTTAAGCAGTCCCATGATATGCTGCTGATATTTTAACATATGAAATTGACAGTTTAAAGCTCTGATTGCCAGAGTTGCAGAAGTGCAAACCTTCTTACCCTATCTATCCAGCGCCCTGGAATCTCTATCAGAAGGGGTAGGATTTTTAGCTGCAGAAGCCTTAATGCCCTTGGGACCCTGAGAAATAGTTTCAGGACCTGCAACAGGATTTTTGATGAGGAATTTGTGGGAGTCAGGAACCCTGTAGTATCTGTCTGGCTTACAAGGAGCCGGAGCCAAAGAATCAGGAGCCATACTAGATTCTGAAAAACCATCAACAATGTCTAGAACAGGAGGTATAGCCAAAGGCCTATGCTGAGGAAGAATAAGAAAATCCCGAAGTCTCTTTTTAGATTCAGAAAAATCCTGACTTTCCCAGTGGAAATGTTCCCTTAAGGTATGCAAAGTTTACCCAAAAGAAAAATCCTCAGGGGGAGAAACAGAAGGAATGGAATCTTCTGCATCAGAGTCCTCATAAGTAGGTATAGACAATTCCTGTTCATTAGAAGAGTCAGAAGAAATAGAATCCTGTTCAGAAGATTCATAATCAATGTCTTGCCTAGGCTTCTTAGAAGTGGGGGGGTTGGCTACCCCTGATCAGAGTAATTAAATCTTCAGCAATTTTGATCATTTGTTTTTTAGGCATAGGGGCCTGCACATGTGGCCCAGGCTTCGGTTTTTTTAGGCATAGGTCATGATTTTGGCTTTAGTTTTGAAGATGTCGTCGGTCTAATATACAAATCTGTAGGAATGAAAACACCCTCAGAAGCCGGTGCTTGCACAGCGGCTCCGGACCCATCCCAGGTAGAGACATCAGCGTGTTCCATAATTGAAGCATCTCGTGGCATACCAGACTCCGAATGGGTCTCAGTAGAGGCCTGCAAATCAGAAGTAGCAGGTATCAGGGGCTGCAAAAGCGCCTCACTGAGTACCGGCGAACTGGCTTAGGAGAAGCGTTGTTAGCAGTTTTGGACCTCAACGGCCTGTCTCTGTCTTTTTCTTTGCGTTTTTTAGGTATTTCGGTAGTCGGATTGCTAACTGACCTTTCTGAATAATTAAAGAGTGAGCTAAAATATTTAGAAGCAAAAATGTACCAACGTTTGATAGCGCGTGCACAAAACCGACAGCAAGGTACGTTGTGGTCAGGGCCTAGGCAAGGAATACAGTACAAATGAAAATCCTTATGAGGTATTTGCTTCCCACAAGTAATGCAATTATTAACTTTTACTGACAATCGGTAAGGAGCAAGAAAAAGTTTCCCCAACAGGGTACTTAGCTTTTTAGATGAAGACTTCAGATCTGAAACTCGAAAACGAAAATTTCAGGAGTCGGCCGACTGGCACTTGCGAACTGCTTCTGCTTTGGGCACTGCACGGCAAGAAAGACTGATGTAATGGCGTCGGCTGCATGTTTTATACCCCTGATGACCTGACGTCATTGAAGAAGGGACAGCAACCGACGCAGGACCCAAGACTTTGTTAATCAGGCCGACTGAGGGCAACCTGCCAACAGATTACCCAAATGTAATGACTACAACAGTGAAACATGAAGAACATCCTGGGAGCCATGTAAACAGCAAAACATATACAGCCAAGAAACAAATATAAAAGAGTATATAAAGCAAGAGAATCATTGACAACTTAATTTTGTACATGTTAACTGTGGTAAAGTGCACTGGAAATGGAATGGAACAGGAGTAGACAATCTCTGGGATTCAATAAACCCTACATGGTTATTTTTTTCCATTGCGCAGCGTAACTACATGTAACAGAGCACAATCAGGTGCACACTGCTAGAGTCCGTGACATGAAAATCACCCTTGCAAAACTGCCCTCAGTGATTCAATAAACTCTAAAACAACCATGGAGACTCAGTGTAGCTCCTGGCCATGTATTCTCAAACTTTTTAAATACAGCCGCTGAAAGGAGTATACACAGAAACCAAACTAACTAAAAACGCTCACACCAGCATACACCTGACCTTAAAAAGTAAAAATACACACATTAATATATATTCAGTCAATCTTGCTGTAAAAAAAGGTGAACAGTGTTAACAATAATTATTAAATAAATGGAAGCCTTGACCCCCCCACGCTACCATACCCGTAAGTAATTTATACATCCTACACATAAAATGGTATGGAAAACAGCACTGACACTGTAATGTAGGCATATTGAGTATGTAGATGTGGAATACAGTAAAATCTAAGGAAAATGGTTGTCCCTTTTGTGTTATGCATACCTCTCTCCCCCCTGCAGTTCCCCTACCTACAGTTACTAACAGTGTACACGTAAAAGAGGGCCTCAATACACCGTTGCTATGCAAATGAGCTCCATACACCTTTAATTTACTGAACAACTAAAAAGTGTAAACGTGTAGGGCAGACCACTTCGTGTAGGGACTCCTACACACTGTTTTCATGCTGCAGTGCTTAGTACAATTGCTAGAAAATGAAAATACATAACAGGTGTCGAATTGACATGTAACTAGTTCTACAGCCCCAGCTGTACATGCTTGGGTTGGAGTGCAGATGATGCAGGGTTCGAGTACAGGGCCTTTTTTTTTTTTTTTTTGCCGTTGGTGTGCACAGAGGCAAATAGTGGCTCAACGGGCAGCAATGGCAAACTACACTTTGTACTTGCAAATAAGTAGTAAATGCGTCTCATAGGTGCTGAATACAGCAGAAGCAGGTGATTTTCAGTACACTGCACAGGTTATAAACCAGCCAGGTAGACTCAAGTATGTTTTTTCCTACCTACTGCAATACCATCTCAGTACAGTCAAGGAACTTTTAGCCTGAGACAATGCTAAGGGCTGCTGCAGTTTTAATCCATCCGTATGTGCTACAGGCTGAAGCTGAGGCTGCTGGTGCTAATAACAATAGGCCTAGGCTGAAGAGAAGATGGTTCAAGCCCAGGCTGACGTTTCACATGCTACATAATGTGGAGATTGTAGAGCACTACAGGATGGACAAAGACACATTACAAGAACTCTGTTAGCTCTGCTGCCCTCAGCTCAGACCCAGAGCCAACAGAGGGGACCCCATCCCAGTGGAAACTAAGGTACATGTAGCCATTATGTTATTAGCTACAGGTACCTTTCAAAGGTAAATGGGGACATGATGGGAATGTCGCAGGCATCAACATCCAGATGCTACACAAATTCCTGGATGCTATGCTCATGCATGCCAGTGAGCGGATAGGTTTCCTTTGTAGGACTGAAGACAGGGCCAACAATATGGTCCAGTTCTACCAGGTAGAGCACTACCCTGAAGTACTGGGTGCTACAGACTGCACTCATGTAACACAGCAAGTCATCACCTGGTGAGCGGGGTAGAATCTACTATAGCCACAGGGCGTTCCCCTCCATCAACTGCCAAGTCATGTGAAATGCACCAGGAATCATCTTGAATGTGTTTGCAACCCTGGCAGTTATTATGATTCCTATCTCTAGCACACATCACAGCTGTACCAGATGTTTGCTAGGGGGGACATCCCACAGGGACATTTACTTGGGGTTGCTGGCTATGCACTGGAGCCATGGCTGATGACATCCATCAGAAGTGCATACACACCCACAGAAGAACGCTATGAGGTGCACACACTCAAACTAGAAACATCATAGAGCATGTGTTTGGGCTGCTGAAGTCATGGTTCAGGTGCCTAGATACATCCAGCGGAGCCATGCAATATGATCATGTACAAAAATCTTCACAGTATGTGCTGTGCTACACAATCTGATTCTGTGGAAACAGCTGTAGCAGGATCAGCAAAGGGAAGGAACACACATCCCTCCACCAATGCCTACTGCACCACAGGCACAGTCACAGGTGGACTCTGAGGGGGAACCACCAGCTGCTGTGAACAGAGGCAGAATTAGATGTGCACAGTATGCCCTTGCTTTGGCTAACAGACAACATATAGCACATTCACTGACCATCTAGGTGCCCAATACCATTCTCAGACTCACATACACAAATTCAAATTGATGCCAGGTGAATCACACAACCTTTACCTCTCCGTGTTCTGCCTATGTAGAGTCAACCCTGACCTAAAACTGTGTCAACTGCTGCAACTGCGAGGTAAGTGCTGACCTTACTGTATTCTGCAATATGCCATATACATGGTTTTCTTAACTTAGTACAGTAATCAAGTAAATGCAGTTGTATTTTTCCGGAAAGTATCAACATGTGACAGCAGAGCAATTGCTTTACTTGTATGCAAAAGAGCTTGCCATGCTCACTATGGCCTTGATTTGTCAGAGAGACAATGCAGAGCCCAGTCACTGAACACCTATGGGTCTAATTTCTTTCTCCTACCCACATACAAGTGTAGTGAAATTTATGCCAAACAATTCACATAACCTTTACCTCCACATCTATTGCCTGTGTACTGCCTGCATCACACAAAGTCAGCCCTGAACTAAAACTGCCGTCAACTACAAGGTATCTCACGAGCATTCCTCTCAACTGGACAGAGTGTCGCACAATGTCCAGAATCTGGCCTTATACACAGTCCAACATGACATATATTGTTTTCTGATAAGAAAAAGGCAATTTTTTGTTTGCAGCAGAAAACAAAAGGTGTCATGTTTGGTTCTGCTCATCTGTTTTGCGCAGAGGGCTTCATCACTAAAACAGGATAAATAAGACCATCTAGTAAGCAGACTGCCAGAATTAGAAACCGGACATATTCAATTACTGCCCTTGGTCACTGCAAAAACCAGGCCTGGAGTACAGACTCAGCTGGTGGACATGCGCACTGCAGCTCGTGTTTGCGCACCTCTTACTTACATGCAAGGAGGTGTAATTTGCATGCATATGCACTTTGCTCAGCATCACGCAAACCAGCTGTGTTATGGGACTGCATATGTGATGCTTCATGGTTTATCTATATTGAATATTACACTAGAAACATTACACAAGTTCCAGATGTAAGCATGTCTCATGCATTTACAATACATCAATATTTTGCCCACCTACCAACTCCCCCAAATACAAATCAGTATAACACTGGGGACTCTCTCCTTTTTCCAAATATGTATCAATAACACTATCAACTGTAATATTAACTGTAGTGTGCTTCCACATGGGGAGGTCGACTTGGTGGTGCTCACAACTATGCTCTGCTAACATTAAACATCCAAGTATGGTCAATAAGGGTGCTATTGTTGCTACACTAATAGGGTTAATAACAGAATACTGCTAATTAGGTTAACAGTCTCATATAATGCTACGAGGCCATGTGCCTACGCAGGACTCTCAAGCTTCTGCTCACTATATGGGCTGCTGATGTCATCTACTATACGTTCACCTACAGTCTGGTATAATTCATACTTATGTCATGGCACTTGCATTAAGTACAGTGTTCTGTAGTCCGTGCAGTTACATAGGTAGGAGTTCTATTCCCACTGCGGTCAACTGTACGTGTGTGTCTAGTCAGCAGAGTACACCTGGTATCCTACAGTTACTTCACCAAGGCCACAGTTTCCCAATATTTTGATACTTGCACAAGCTGACACATCCACTTCATGCAGACCTCCCAACCTATTTCCTCCACATGGCCTGATGATGTCACTTACTATAAGTTCACCTGCACTCCTGTAAAAATCCAACTTGTGCTGTGCCACTGTGTTAAGTACTATGTTCTGCAGTCCATGGACTTAGGTAGGAGTTCTAAACCCACTGCAGTCAAGTGTGTGTGTCTATGTGAGAGAGGGAGAGTCAGCTGCCACTTAGAATTACCGAGAGCATTTTACAACAGCACTGTTTACCCTTGTCCTGACTTTAAGAGACACTGCTGATGTCATTGCCTATAAAATGTTGTCAGACACACTCCAAGCTGGACTTGAGCTGTGGTATTTGTGTACTTTGCTGTGTTCTGTAGTCTCTACGCAAGTAGGAGTTTTATTCCCATTACGGTCAAGTATGTGCATGTTTGTGAATGCTGTTCGTAATGATGCATAGAGCATTTAACCACTGCATGTGGGACACGTATTTAGCCCTACATACAGTCTGCTGATGTCATCAGCAATATGACACTTTTGTATATGTATTAATCACACAAGTGCATGTTCACACAATGTGCTGGAGACCATCCATCCATGACCTCATCCTGTACCACACATATTACACTGACCTGGGGTTTAGCCTATCCCCATACCTCATGGTATGGTTTCTAATCTCTAAGTTATGTGGATGAGAAAGGACTGTGTTATTTAGAAGTACTGCATGTGTCTGTTGAAGTTAATGCAAATGTTAGCTTTACAATGGTATTGGTGTTTTGCACATGTTTCACTACAGTGCTATAAGACATAGTAGTGCACACAGTCAATATGGGGACATACAAACTTGGATTGTTACACTCTGACACCTGCTATTGGGTGTCATGTTTTACAGTAGGCAATGAATGTGCAGGGGGGACCACAGTCAAGTAACATACCTGTCCATGGCTTTTAGAATGTAAAGTGAACATACATGAATATTTCAGTTTGTAATTACGTGTGTCAATATCTAGGCCATTGGAGATGTAGGCCTTTATGTATGTCTGTCATCAAAATGTGGAGACAATGACAGTCCAGACAGAATACTTACAGGACTATGGTACAGAGTTAACACAGAGATATGTGAAAAACTGTATCATACATACATATATATATACCTAAACAGTTCCAACATATTAACGTAATATATCTCATACAAACATAAAATAAATAACTGCTCCCCCATGTCAACTGTTATAAGTGATAGGGATTACAATGTGAAGTGGAACTAGAGGCAGGTTGCATATGTCCTGTTTGCACACTGCTGCACTCAGACAGACAAAATATCGCATAATGTGAACTACACAGGTATCTCTTTGAAAGGCTGAAAAGGAAGTTATGACATACACAACCTAAAATGATGTCCTTAACCCTCTGAGAGGGATCTGCTGTTGACTTACATTTCCAAGCTTACATGCAACAACTGTATAAATTGAAGATAATGCCCAGTGGATGTAAGGCAGACTACAGTGCAGTTGCGATTTTCCCCTCCAAAACAGTAATCATTCACAGCTGCAATCCATTACTAATCTAGAAGCTATAAAAAAGCAACCCTATAGGTAGTCAAGTTTTTGTTAGTTCTATATATTTTGAATGTTGGGAACCAGCAGTATTTCCAACCAGTATTTCCAAGCTTTCTTTACAGATAAGTCATCATTCTAACAAGGTACGTTTAATTTTTGTCACCTACATATAGCATTTGCTGGACTGTATTTCAAAATTCTGTGAAGCAGTGTTCTCCAATGTTACCTTTATGTATGCTCCACTTTATCAAGCCATTGTACAGTTACTCATGATTATCAAAGCCAGGCAAATAAGTGGGTTAGACTGCTGTGTGGGAAATATCTAAAATGTTTCCTGGACATGCACACTGACAGCACTTGTAGCGATTCTAAGATGTAACATTACATGACAGTGGCAGCTTTCTGTACCTTTATCGGGATAATAGTTAAGGTGAGGTAGTGTTATGGCATTAAGAAGAATATGTTTCAATTGTCAGTTGCCCTGTTTTGCATCCTGCCTGTTACTGGTTCCCATATGTTGATTGCTGTATGTTTCTCCATTGAGTAATACTGACTGTCTACCTTCTATGTTGCATCTAAACAATTATGTTGTAGATATGTCATACGTATACTCTACATCCGACTTCTTTCAGGGCAAGTACAGCTATGGCATCCATAAATGTGAATATCTGACACCGACCATTTACTGATGGGAAAAACAGGCCACTGCAACCATGGTGTATTTCTACTCCAAAGGGGCAGGCAGGATACTGTCTGTCAAATGACAGTATAGCAAGAAGTAGTTGCCAATGTAAATGCCGTGGGCAGCCACTGATGAACGTATGACTAGGTGCACCATAGGGCCACTGACATAGCAGCTGCCAGATGAAGAGCTGCTGCATTAGGCACATGACTTAATGGGTACAGGTGGAGGCACAGCTATGCAACATCCACTGGTCCCCAATGAGCAGTTCCTCGCTAACCCCAAGAGTGGCCAGAGCTCCCAAGGCACTGATGTATATCATGTCCTTGATGTGGGTGCCAGTGTGTCAACATCCCAGGAGGAGCTTACAGGTAGGCCTTTCTATGTGTACTGCTGAATAGTGTTGTATATTGCTAGAAGAGAAATGAATAAGTTAAGTGTGTGGCACATGTAGCTGTTTGTGGGCATTGCAGATTGCTATTGTTATAAGTTAACCTGCAGTTGTCAGCCACATTGTGTACATTTGTGTTGTTTGCAACCTTAAATGTGTAAATGTATTACTACCTCTGTTAGTGTTGACTGTGACTTTATTGGCCTTACCTATGTCTTAAGTTCTTCCAGGTACACCGTAAATGCAGCAGGACCTGCCTCCACCAACCACATCCCAGGAGGATCTTCCAGGTAAGCCTAGTTATCCGAACAGTTGAATAGTGTTGTACAGGTCAAGGCATTTAAATGGAGTAGTTATTTGTGGCACAACTGTTTTTTGTTTTGGTGGCTAGAAGACTGCTATAGGTATAAAATTAGCTTGTGATACTAAACTACATTCTTGGGTAATCGTTTGTTGATTTCTGGTAGTCATGGGACAATGTTGTAGACCCTGTATTACTGCTGATTGTGGTGTTGTTGGCCTTCCCTCTTGTTTCACTTCTTCCAGGTACATCCGGCCTACAGGCATGTTTGACGTCTGCAGCTGTAAGTGAAACACTGTCATTTCAGTAGTGCTGATCAATATGAAGCAATATTGTAAAGTGTAATTTGTATTTAAGTCAGGTTTTCCATATTGCTCAGCTTTCAGTAATACTGGCAGCATTGTTACTTTGTTAGCATATATTGCACTGTAGTATTTCCGTTACTAAGCTATTCCTGTCTTTCTGTATTTTTCTCGCAGGTGTTTCTGACAGTGGAACTGTGGGCACTGTGCCACCTGATGTCAGTATGTCATCCGAGTCCAACAATGGCAGCGGCCAAAGTGAGGCACAATCTGAGTGGGCAGAAGTTGAAACTGACACAGAGGTTGTCATCCAGACATTGATCTTTGATATGGCCAGTAGGCCTACGCCTACACAGTCCACTGAGTCCACAGATTTTGGCCAGGTTCAAGGTGAGGACATTGATCAGGGGAGTGTGGCTACTGTGGCTTCAGTGCCTGTTGAGTCTGACTACAGCCAAAGTGTGGGTGAGGTGCCACACAGGAGGAGTGATAATGGTGCTCGGAGGAGGCCTGCTCTTCCTACTCCACCTGCTGCGGTGTCTCTACCCCATGCCACTCGGCAAATGTTTATGGCCATCATGGAGGCAGAGGCACATTCCCACTGTTTGCACAGGCAAATGTTCAGGAGGATGTATGTGGCACAGCTTGACATGTGTGAATGCCTATACCTTGTTGCTGATGCCATGGAGCGCATACATGACACACTGGAATGAGCACAGTCTGACGGAACGTTAGCAGGGAGGGGAACAGCATCCCCATAGGCATAGAACAGCAACATAACCTGCTGTCAGCCAATGTGGCAGTTCCAAATCATGCTCCTATAGTGGTAGTACTCCCACTGGTCCCTCAGTGAGTGTGCTGTCCACATGTAGATGTGGCAGGCCATGGGGTTGTGACCCTGGGCATTTACAGGAAGGAAGCTCAGACATCAGTCACACAGCAGCAGTGTATCTGAGCATAGTTCTGGACGGCAACCTGCCAGTGTGACTCCTGGAGAAGCCAGGTCTCGCAGTCAGGGATGACAACAATGAACCTCTACCATGCACAGCTCACACGTCCCAACAGACCAAGACATAGAGCTAGCACTCTGGCTGTGTCCATACACACACAGAGACACACACACACACACAGGGAGACACACACACACAGAGACACACACACACAGAGACACACACACACACACACACACACACACACACACACACACACACACACACACACACACACACACACAGAGAGAGAGAGACACACACACACACAGAGACACACACAGAGAGAGACACACAGAGAGAGACACAGAGAGAGACACAGAGAGAGAGACACACAGAGAGAGACACACAGAGACACACAGAGACAGAGACACACACACACAGAGAGAGAGAGACACACACACACACAGAGACACACACACAGAGACACACACACAGAGACACACAGACAGACAGACACACAGACAGACAGACACACAGAGACACACACAGACAGAGACACACACACACAGAGACACACACACACAGACACACACACAGAGACACACAGAGACACACACACAGACAGACAGAGACACACACACACAGAGACACACACACAGACAGACACACACACAGAGACACACACACACAGACACACACACAGAGACACACACACACAGACACACACACAGAGACACACACAGACACACACACACAGAGACACACACACAGAGACACACACACACACACACACACACACACACACACACACACACACACACACACACACACACACACACACACACACACACACACACACACACACAGACACACACACACACACACACAGACACACACACACACAGACACAGAGACACACAGACACACACACAGACACACACACACACACACACACACACACACACACACACACACACACACACACACACACAGACACACACACACACACACACACACACACACACACAGACACACACACAGACACACACACAGACACACACACAGACACACACACACTCTCTATCTTCCCTTTTTTATTTTGGCCCAAATGTGTGCCTTCTTACTCGTACACAGTCACCAACCTTTTGGGTATGTCTAGGCTTCCTTCCCACCCACACCACCCTCTACAAGTGATAACTGTGTCAGATCCTTGCTTTCCACCTTTGTGATTCTCGGATACAAAATGAGTGTATGATGCTGAGGGTGCATAGCTAATTTATTGCTTATTATATCTGCATATCTGTTGTAGAAATGTTAATTTTACCTGTGAAATATATTGTGATTGGATGTGTAAATAGTTGAGAGCATGCGATTGTCACTATTTTCTACTGAATGCTGGTGTAAGTCTTAGGAACTGAGAACCTGCAGGGTGTATCATTAGTTTGTGATTCAGAATGGGAGACGCAATTTGTTTTTTCTTCTAGCTTTATGTCAAAAATTGTGTTATACTTGCGCTTTTTGATGATATTCTGATATTTTGGAAAGGGTCTGAGGTTGAGGTTCAGGATTTTATTATGTATCTAGGCAGTACGACACCATTTTTGAAATTTACTAGCAATGTGAATGAGAATAAGTGTGAATTTTTGGATATATTACTATACAAGGAAGACGGTGTGTTAAACTCTAGTATTTATCAGAAAAAAAAAACTTATTCTAATTCTTTTTTACATTTTAAAAGTTGTCACCCATACTTCCAGAAGAGAATTAGTTTGTGATTCAGAATGGGAGACGCAATTTGTTTTTTCTTCTAGCTTTATGTCAAAAATTGTGTTATACTTGCGCTTTTTGATGATATTCTGATATTTTGGAAAGGGTCTGAGGTTGAGGTTCAGGATTTTATTATGTATCTAGGCAGTACGACACCATTTTTGAAATTTACTAGCAATGTGAATGAGAATAAGTGTGAATTTTTGGATATATTACTATACAAGGAAGACGGTGTGTTAAACTCTAGTATTTATCAGAAAAAAAAAACTTATTCTAATTCTTTTTTACATTTTAAAAGTTGTCACCCATACTTCCAGAAGAGAAATATTATGAAAGGACAAATGGTGAGACTGTCTAGGTTAGTCAGTGAAGATGAGATTTTTAACAATGAAATTGCCAAATTGATGGATATGTTGCGTGAGAGAGGTTATCCTCTTGATGTATTACTTAAAATATGTAATGAGGCGACAGAGAAAAGGAAAATTGTTTTTCAGCCTATACTGAAAGGAGGATTAACAAAAGTTAGTATTAGTAACACAAACAACCTTGTTAATGACAGATCTATTGTGAAGGATAAGAGAGGTGCTTTGATACTCCCATACAATGACACAGCAGCCAAGGTTAAGACTATTATACAGGTAACATGGGCAAGTGTGTTTAAAGGTGACTTGAGAGAGATTCTAGGTGAATCTCCGGAGTTCATTTATAGTAGGGGTGTCAATTTAAAAGGTTTATTGGAAAGTGAAGTGGACACTAGGGTTCACAAGATGTTAAAAATGAGTAAGTGCGGTTTTTACAGTGTATGTAAATTTATAAATGATGGGCCATATGTTACCATTAATAACTACAGGAGAACTATTAGATGTCCTGGTTTTTGTAACTGTAATACGAACATGGTGGTATATGCCGCCACATGTATGAGTTGTCCCACATTTTACATAGGGAAGACTAACACGTAAATTAAGGTTATGCATTTTAGAGCATGTAAGGGACATCAAAAAGAAGAAATTGGTTAGTTCCCTTTATACACATTTAAAGTGTCAGAATTTAAAAAAAAATTTGTTTCTCGTGGTTGACCAAGTTCCTCAAAATGAAAAGGGGGGGGGGGGGTGACCAAGATTTTATTGGAAACAAAAGAGTGTTTATGGCAGTTGAGATTGGATGCCTCTAACCCTCCGGGAATTAATGACTGTATCTCTATATCTCGTATTTTAAAATATAGAGCTCATTTTATTTAATTGTATTTTATTTTAATGTGTTTTTATTATATATACAGCTATTTAAGGGCATATATTATATGAAAGTTTTTATAAATGTATTATTAGGTTATATTTATATTGTAGATGGTGCTATTTACTTGTTTTTAAATATTTAAATGATTAATGCACTGAGTTAAATGATTGGACAGTATGAAGTGATGGGTGATGCTGCAATTGTATTTAAAGGATTAATTGGGTTTTATATTTCACTCTGATGAAGCCCAGTGGGTGAAAGCGATAAGGCACTTACTGTTTTATTTGAATTAATTTATGTTTTACTTCAATAAACGGTGAATGGTTCTGGAACTGGTCGGTTATTTTTGTATTATTGGTTTGACTGCTGAGCTTTGTAGTTTGTGATTCCTGTCTGTAATACGCAACACACAACGTCTTGTGCAAGTGATGTGACCAGTGCCATATCCCCTACTTTATAATGCATGTCTTACAGGAAGTTCCAGCCAACATCTATAATGCAACCTCAAAGGTCATGCCATGCCAATCTGATGTTAGGTTTGTGTGACAGCACATGTATTTTTTTCCCTTGTTTGAAGTTTAACATTGCACAATTTTATTTTCTATTTGCGTGATGCGCCACATAGCACAAACCAAGAAAGCTATGTGAAGCTGGTTTCCTCGTAAAGCAGCAGTGCACAAACCGCATGAATGGGGTACCCACATAGCAGACGGGACCCAGACAGCTACACACGTACACCAGATGTACTCAATTAATACTATTGGCCATCTCACAAACACATTTCCCTGTAGCACACACTGTTGTGCAATGTGACATCCAGAAAGTGCGCACTCCCAATAAGCACCTGCAATTGGCAGGAAAACATTATTCTACACTGGTCTCAATCTGTGATGGGCATGGCTGGCGTTCCTGGAGAGTTTTTGAGATTCCATGTTCAAAGATGGGGCGTTTAGGAATCCAAAGTGATTGTTGGACTTCTAGTCAATGAACATGGGCCCAGGCTATTGCAGAGGGACTTTCATGGCTTAGCGTACAAGGCAGAGGCATGGGATAGTCTGGCCTGGGCTCTGACCAGTGCTACTCGTATCCCCCACACTACTGAACAATATAGGAACCACTACAGAGACCTCAGGATGAGGAAGAAGGATATCTTCAAGCATTGGCTTGAGGAATGCAGGACTGGGGGCACCCCACAGATGTACAAGTGTCATGTACAGAGACTAGTTGTCAGAGTTAAAAGCTGGATATAATCAGGATTGGTATGCTTAATGGCATTCTGTTGTGCTCTGTCTTTTTCCACAGACGTGACAGACCTGGAACTGAATGTGCAACCTGTGATGCTAAACTGGCACAGATGCAGAAGCATGTGGTAAGTATGCATCTCAACTGTGGGGTTATTTAACATTAAAACGTTACGATACACTTATTTGTTACTTGTACAGCTGTATCAAATTGAGCCTTCATTTCTTAACTGTAATTGGAGAGTAAGCATGCATTACTCTGGAGGGAAAAACAAGTGTTCATTATAACAAAGTAGTCATACATTGTGCCTTCAAAATCAACACTTCCCAAATATATTAAATATACGTAATATATTCAATATGTTAAGGTTTCATTAATATTGCAATGTTACATCAGAGCTGTAAAGCAGTGTCACCACTGGCTTGCTGTAATCAGTACATCTGGGCCACAAATATGTGCAATGTATGCACACATCAAGGATTGCTTACTGCAATCTGTAGTATATTGTGCATCTGTTAGAAGCTGGGTAGTTGGAACAGAAAAACAGAGGCATTTCTTAGGAGTTTGTAGTGTTATAAAGTAAAAGTAACAGAATACAGTAAAAAAATTGTATCAATGCTTTGTATGTCATATATGACGTTACTAATGTTCTCTCTTTTTTCTCTCACCCCAACCCTTTCCTCTATTTTTTGGGGTTTATTATTTTCTTTGTGGATGTGTGTGTGTGTGTGTGTGTGTGTGTGTGTGTGTGTTTACCTTTTTTTTTTTCCATACAGCATAGTGGGGCACGATTGTCCCACAGGAACAACCTGCTGCCACTCCCCTGGCTACAGCACAGCTGCCCAACAAGTCTGGTGCAGTACCTGGTAGCACCCCTTCTGTGGCCATTGCACTAACCAGTCCCTCAGGGAGATCTGCCCCAGAGGACAGCCCTGTGGCTCCCTTCAGGTGCTGTGGCAGAGGGGGTGAGTTTATCACCCGTGATAAACTGCCAGGGATGGTACTTAGGATTTTTCACTGCACTGTTGGTGCAAGCCTATGCCTTCTGGAGACGCTGTCCTCCATCGCTGTATTAAATAACATGAGGAGATATAGATGTAAGACACTGCAGCCATCGGTGCAGTGAGGTGACAGTGATGACAGTCCACTTTGTGAGGAATCAACTGTCACTGTCACCCAACTTGACATCCATAGGTTCACGATATACCACCCTCACCCCATCCATAGTGTTCAACCACCTCATGTGTCTTTCACCATCCCTGTCTCTTGTCTGTCTGCAATTGCTTCCTCACCTGTATGACTTACTTCACCCAAACATTTCAACATCCCTTCCCCAACCTTTCTCTCTCTCTCTCTCTCAAAAAAACAAAACAAAAAAAACCCCAAAAAGAACCTGTCCACAAAAATCATCCCATGCATAGCTCTCCATTTCACACGTGTGCTCATGACACACATGATAATTTCAAATTCTCTACACAACAAATTGTGTTGTGGTCACCCCTCTCCCTGCAAGTGACCATCCAAATTTAGCCAAATGTATGTGTTTGATTCTGGAAGAAATGGATAGCAATGGTTCTTTCCTACATCCTTCCTGTACATTCCTGCCTTGCTTTCACTCTGTTCTTTCCCCTGCTTGATCCCCATTTCACCACTTTCCTATTTTCCCCATTTCAGCATTGCTTTGTGCTACAGAATAAGGCATGCATAGTTTCTTTTACAGTTGGGGTATGCATGCTCAATTTGATACATATACTTGTTCCAATTATACTGGATACAGATTACAGAAAGTCATTTGGGCCATTGGTATAAAGGTACAACGTTACATTCCAGTAATGATGAAAACATATTGTACATTTGGGAAGTGAGGTTTTTAAACCCAAAACCAATGACTACACTAAAATAGTTCACTTGTCCTACAGACTACTTCATGCATACTTTTCGTTTTACAGTCTAAAGATGCATGCCTACTGTTATTTGAGAATATGGCACCATTGTTTTCTAATACAGACTACAGCATACATCGTTTCCATAACAGTTGGGATATGCATGCTCAATTTAATACAACTCTATTAAATGACAAGTGAGGGGTCCTTAACTTTTAATGCTAAAAAATTACTACAAAAATTATTATAATTAAACTAGTAAAGACAGTACTGTTCTGATGCATACATACCACATGCTTCTCACATCTTTACTAGATGCGCAGCATGGGATCCAACATCAAGACTCTCTCCTCAGCAGCTGTGGAAAAAACAGAGCAGAACAGAACACAGTTATGAATACCAGTCTTGATTATACTCAGCTTTTAACTCTTACAATTACTCATTGAAATTGATACCTACACATCTGTGGGGTGCTCTCTGCCCAACATTCCCCAGTCCAAACCTTGAGGGTATTCCGTTTCCTCCCCAGAGGTCATCAAAACGAGCATTGCATTGCTCACCTGTGCTAGAGATATCTGTCACAATGGTTAAGGTCTTGGCAACACTATTCCAGGCTTCAGATTTACACTCTGAGCCAGACAGTCCAGCTGCAGCAACCTGAGCCCATGCTCTCCAAGTAGGAGTCCAACAAAAATCTTGGACTCCTGGACACCCCAACACTGCACCTGAAAGTGCACATCCTGTCCATCAACTCCTGACGTGTCTGCCATAAATCAAGCTCAATGTCTAGTGAGCACTTCCGGTCAACTGCAGTTTACATGCTGCTGTTTCCTAACTATTCCATGTCTTGCACTTACTACGAGTGTGCTCATTTTGAATTTGCAACATTTGAAAATGCTGCGCATCACTTATCATCTAACATGGTAGGCCAGAGTGTGCACTGCCAGGCACAGTGTTTGCGCGATAGAGAACAAAGCAATTTCTAGCTGATTAGGTATGCAGGCACTTGTGTAAAAAAGCTAGTCAATTTTATCACATATATGGTTCTTCTACACCTGCAACTACTACAAGATTGAAAAAAGTACAGTTGTGTACACTTACCATAAATGTAGATGTTCGAGTGTATTCACTGTTGCAGTCATCGCATTTGTGTTATTTGCCTACAGGTAACCCTCAGCCAGCCTGAATACCAGAGTCTTGGATTCCTGCATCGGATGCTCTCTCTTCTTCCATGACATCAGGTCGTCAGGGAGTATAAAACATGCAGCCAACAACATTACATCACTTTTTCTTGCCCCAGATGTCAGGTGCCCCCACAATGGGAAGCAATTATATGTTATGGTACACCTCCATCAAAAAGCATATACACCAGAAAACTTAAATATACCAAACAAGAAGGAAAGGTAGAGCCAAGAGAAGTCAGGGGGCTGGAGGGAGGGTAACTAGGACTGCAACAGTGAATACACTTGAACATCTACATTTATGGTAAGTGTACACAACTGTACTATGTTCTTTGTGTTCCACTGTTGCAGTCATTACATTTGGGTCGATTCCCAAAGCTAAGGAAGGGAGGAGGAAGGTAGAGAGCATTAGGGCCAGCTATTATGCCCTGCAAGACTGCAGTGGCAAAACCAGCTCTGGATTTAAAAAAAGAGGCATGTGGTAATGCTTGGTGAAGGAATGTACAGAGCTCCAGGTAGCAGTTTCTAGGATGTCCCTTGTAGGGACTCCTCTGAAAAAGGTTGCACAGGTAGATGCAGCCCTGGTGGAATGTGATCTTATCCCCTGTGGGGTAGGTTTTCCATGGTGCTTGTAGCAGAAATGAATGCAATGGAATATCCATTTGGAAATGGTTTGTTTTAAAATGGTCTTCTCTTCTGCCCCTGCAGCAAAGCCAACTAGCAGCTGTTCAGATTTTCTGAGAGGCTTAGCCCTGTCCAAATAAAATCTAAGTTGTCTGTGCACGTCCAGAGAGTGCAGTATTCGTTCTTCTTTGTTTTGTGGATTAGGGAATAAAGTAGGCAAGTGAATGGACTGATTTAGGGCCACACTAGACATCACCTTGGGCATAAAGGAAGGATTGGTCCTGAGGGAAACCCTGTCTGCATGGAAGATAATGAAGGGTTCCACTGCCATGAGGGCCTGTAATTTAGACACTCTTCTTGCTGAAGTGATGGCCAGAAGGAATGCTGTTTTCCAAGAAAGGAATTTCAACTCTGCTGTTGCAGCTGGCTCAAAGGGAGGGAGAGTGAGCTTTTCCAATACAAAGTTAAGGTCCCAGGCTGGATTAGGGGCTCTCCTGAGGGGATCTTAAATTTTTGGCCCCTCCAAGGAATTGTTTAAGCAAAGGATGAGAGAAGAGGGGCAGCTCAGTATTATAATGAGCTGAAATGGCAGAGGCATGAATTTTAATTGACGAAAAGGATAGGCCCTTGTGAAGCATTTCTGTTGAGTACTGAAGAATATGAGGTAAGCTGGGCAGCGTTGTGCCCATCCCGAGTCTGGCTCCAGGAACAGTATCTTTTCTAGTTTTCTGCATAGGATTTTCTAGTACTGCCTCCTTGCCTCCAGAATGACAACTAGCACCTGCTTACTGAGGGATGCTATTGGAGAGCTCAAGGAATTAGCCAGGCTGCAAGGTTCATGATTTGAAGCTGAGGGTGCAGAATCTGGCCCCGCCTGCTGGGACAATAGGGAAAGGGTCTGAGGCAGGTGCCATGGTTCCAGCAGTGTCATACTGTGCAAGAGGGGGTACACCAGTGCTGGCGTGGCCAGTCTGGTGCAATCAGTATTGTCCTTGGGTTATCCTGTTTGATCTTTAGCAGAACCTTCGAGAAGAGAGGCAGAGGAGGAAAGGCATAAACCGAGAGGCTTTCCCAGGTAAAGGACAGGGCACCCACTTTCCAAGCTTGACTGTAAGGAGTCCTTGTGCAGAATTTGTCCAATTGGTAGTTCTGAGGGGAGGCAAACAGATCTACCTCTGAAGTCCCCCATTTGTTCCTCAAGAGGATGAATATTTTTGGTTCCAGTTTCCATTCGTGTGGGTCCATGAGATTTCTGCTCAAGTCTGCCAGTGAATTTAGCTTGCCTGGCAGGAATTGAGCCTGTAGGTGCACTTGGTAGCTCGAGGCTGTGTTCCACAGAGCCATGGCTAGACTGCAGAGAAGGTACAAGTGGGTTCCCCCCTGCTTGTTTATGTACCACATAACTGTGATGTCTCTCTTTACCAATAGTTGTCCTGGAAGAATGCGGTCTTTGAAGGCTGTCAGGGAATTCTGTACAGCTAACATTTCTTTTTGGTTGACATGCAGGTGCATCTGTCTCAGGTTCCATTTGCCCTGAATGCACTGCCCTGCCAAGTGAGCCCCCCATGCACAGTCTGATGCGTCTGTTGTTAGGGTTTGGGAGGCAGGGGGTAGAGTGAAAGGGAACCCCTTGTTGTGGTAGCAGGCCTCTGCCCACCAAAGGAACTCTGTCTTTATACAAGGAATGATACGAATCATTGATTCCAGGTCCTGAGAATGTTGACACCATAGGCTTTTTAGATACCATTGTAGTTTCTTCATATGCAGTCTTGCATATGGAATTAGTAGAATGCAAGAGGCCATGAACCCCAGGGGCTTACAGATAGCTGGGGTTTTGTGGCCAATAATTTGAAGTAGGTTGTCAAATGAACTTGTTTCTTCAGAGTGAGGAAAGCCATCTGGGAAGTTGTGTTCAAGCTTGCTTCCAGGAATACAATCTGTTGGCAGGGTACTAGGTGAGATTTCTTTTTGTTTATGGTGTACCCCAGAGAGGTTAAAAGTTTCTTTACAAATGCCAGATGTTGTAATAGCAAGTCCTGGCTTTCTGCCTGAATCAGACAATCGTCCAAGTATGGGCATATTTGAATATTTCTCTGCCTGCAAAATGCAATGGCTGGAGCTAGACACTTTGTGAATATGCTGGGCGCAGTAGATAAGCCAAAGGGAAGTGCAGAGAAAGTACAGTCGTGTACACTTACCATAAATGTAGATGTTCGAGTGTATTCACTGTTGCAGTCATTACATTTGGGTAATCTGCTGGCAGATTGTCCTCAGTCGGCCTGATTAACAAAGTCTTGGGTCCTGTGTCGGTTGCTATCCCTTCTTCCATGACGTCAGGGGTATCAAACATGCAGCCGATGCCATTACATCAGTTTTTCTTGCTCCAAATGTCAGGTGCCCCCCAAATGGGGAGCAGATATAATTAAAAACACAAAAAATATACCCCCAATCCCCAAAAGTAAGTACACCAAAACGGCTTTTAAGCATAGTGAAAGATAGTAGAGGTATTGCCAGAGAAACATAGGGGGCTGGAGGGAGGGAGGGTAACCAGGACTGCAACAGTGAATACACTCGAACATCTACATTTATGGTAAGTGTACACAACTGAACTATGTTCTTCGTGTATCACTGTTGCAGTCATTACATTTGGGTAGATTCCCAAAGCTATGGTTGGGTGGAGGGAATTATACAGCATTAGGACCAGCTATAAGGCCCTGCAGGACAGCAGTGGCAAAGCCAGCTCTGGATTTAGAGAAAAGTGGTAAATGGTAATGTTTGGTAAACGTATGAACTGAGCTCCAGGTAGCAGCTTCTAGGATGTCCCTAGTAGGAACACCTCTGAGAAAGGCTGTTGAAGTAGATGCAGCCCTGGTGAAATGGTGCCTGATCCCCCGGGGGATAGTTTTTCCATGGTGTACATAGCAGAAATGAATACAATGGCTTATCCATTTGGAAATGGTTTGCTTTGAAATAGCCGTTCCCTCTGCCCCTGCAGCAAATGCCACCAGCAGTTGTTCAGATTTTGAGATTTTGTCCTGTTTAAGTAAAATCTAAGCTGTCTGTATACATCCAGTGAATGCAGAATCCACTCTCCCTTGTTCTGTGGATTGGGAAAGAAAGTTGGCAAATGAATGGACTGATTAAGAGCCACACTGGATACCACCTTGGGCATGAATGATGGATTGGTCCTGAGTGACACCTTGTCCACATGAAAGATGATGAAAGGCTCTACTGCCATAAAGGCCTGTAATTCAGATATCCTTCTAGCTGAAGTGATTGCTAAAAGGAAGGCTGTTTTCCAGGAAAGAAATTTTAAGTCTGCAGTTGCAGCTGGCTCGAAAGGAGGTAGAGTGAGTTTCTCCAATACAAAGTTAAGGTCCCAGGCAGGGGTTGGAGCTCTCCTGGGTGGTCTCAAGTTGTTGGCCCCTCTGAGATACTGCTTTAAAAGAGGATGAGAGAAGAGGGAGGGGGGGTCTGTGTTGTAATGAGCTGAAATGGCTGAGGCACAGATTTTTATGGAAGAAAAAGACAAGCCCTTGTGAAGCATCTCAGTTTTGCAAAATCTGAGGTAAATTGGGCACTGCTGTGCTCATCCCTTGAGATTGATTCCAGGCACAGAATCTTTTCCATTTGTCAGCATAAGATTTTCTAGTACTAGGTCTTCTCGCCTCCAAAATGACATCCATCACAGGTTTGCTGAGGGATGCCAAGGGTGAATTTAAGTGATTAGCCAGGCTGCAAGATTCAATATTTGGAGCGGAGGGTGCAAAATTTGGTTCTCCTGCTGAGACGGTAAGGAAGGTGTCTGAGGCAGGTGCCACGGCGAAATGTGTGACACAATGCACAGGAGTGATGCCAGTGTTGGCAAAGACTGGAGCAATCCAAATAATTTTTGGTTTGTCCTGTTTGACTTTTAGTGGAACTTTGGTGAGCAAAGGCACAGGGGAAAAGGCATAGACTGATAGGTTTTTCCAGCTGAAGGACAGAGCATCCACTTTCCAGGCTTTTTTGTGATGAGTTCTTGTGCAAAATTTGTCCAACTGGTAGTTCTGGGGTGAGGCAAAAAGATCTATGTCTGGGCTCCCCCATTTGACGGGTCAACATGTTGAAAATCCGTGGTTCCAGTTTCTATTCGTGAGGGTCCACGAGATTTCTGCTTAGTTCGTCTGCCAGAACATTCTGCTTTCCTGGCAGGAATTGAGCTTGTAGTTGTACTTGGTAGCTCAAGGCCGTGTTCCACAAAGCCATGGCTAGTCTGCAGAGGGGGTAGGAATGTGTACCTCCCCCTGCTTGTTTATGCACCACATACCTGTGGTGGTGTCCGTCTTTATCAGCAATTGTACTGGATGAAGGTAGTCCTTGAAGGCTGTCAGTTCATTCGGTACAGCTAGCATTTCTTTTTGATTGATATGAAGGTGCATTTGATTTGGGCTCCATTTGCCCTGAATGCACTTCCCTGCCAGATGAGCCCCCCCATGCATAATCTGATGCGTCTGTAGTTTTGGTTTGGGTGGCAGGGGGTGGTGTGAATGGCAGTCCCTTGTTTTGGTGGCAGGCCTCTGCCCACCATAGGAACTCTAGGCGCACACAAGGTATGATAGGAATCATTGTTTCCAGGCTGTGACAATGATGACTCCATAAACTTTTTAAGTACCACTGAAGTTTCATCATATGCAGTCTTGCACATGAAATTAGAAGAATGCATGAGGCCATGAACCCAAAGGCTTGCAGTATATGCCTTGCAGATAAGCAGGGTTTTTGTGGCCACCTGTTTGAAGTAAGTCAGCAAATGAATTTGCTTTTCTGGCATAAGGAAAGCCATCTGGGCAGTTGAACTCAAGCTTGCACCCAGGAATGCAATTTTTTGAGAGGGTACCAGTTGAGATTTCTTTTCGTTTATGATGTACCCCAGGCAGGTTAGAACTCTTTTTACAAATGCCAGATGTTTTAGAAGAATGGCCTGGTTTTCTGCTTGAATTAGACAATAGTCCAGGTAAGGATATATTTGAATATTTCTTTGCCTGCAAAATGCAATTACTGGAGCCAGGCACTTTGTGAATACCCTGGGCACAGTAGACAAGCCAAAGGGCAGTGCAGAGAACTGATAATGCATGCAGCCTACTTTGAAGCATAGGAATCTTCGCAAGATTCCCTGATTGGGATATGCAGGCAAGCCTCTTAAGTCGAGAGTTGCCAACCAGGCATCCTTGCCTAGCATAGGAAGTAACTGCTGAAGAGTCAGCATCTTGAATTTTGGAATGTCCAGAAAGGTGTTTAGAGAAGAGAGGTCCAGAATTGGACGCCATGATTTGTCTTTTCTGGGTACCAGGAAAAGTCTGGAATAGAAACCTTGTCCCTTTTCCTCTTCTGGTACTAGCTGAACAGCCCCCATGTTTAGGAGGGAAAGTACTTGTTTCTGAGCCTCTGCCCACTGATTTGGGGGCAGATCTGGCCACCCGTTTGGAGTTGGCAGCGTGTGGAAATGAAATCTGTATCCCTGGGACACTATATTTAAAACCCATTTGTCCTGGGTTATAAGTTGCCAGTTTCTTGAATGAAGAGCCAGTTTTCCCCCCAAAGGGGCGGCTAAGAGGCAAGTGCTTGGTAATTTCAAAGGGAAGTCATCGAGACTGTTTACCATAGGGTGGTCCCTTGTAGTTTCCAGATTTGGAAGTGGAAGCACCCCATTATTTAGTTCTGAAAGTCCCTTGGGACTGAAGCCTGGTTGTTTTGGAATGTCTGGGTTTGGCCATAGTGGCCCCGGAAGGAGCTGGAAAGGACCAGTTCTTAGTAGGCCAATGCCTACTAAATCTAGGAGGGGTTGCACTTGTAAGAAATCTTTCATAGTTTGCATAGATTTAGCTTTACCTTCAATCTTTTTTTGAAACAGGTGGTCCTGATTTAAAGGAGCGTCCAGCAATTTAGCTTTAACATGATCAGGCAAAGATTGCTCCTTAAGCCAAGCATGCCTTCTAAGCACAGACCCAGTAACAGCAGCCCTGCAGGAGGCCTCTAAAGAATCAAAACCACACTGCAAAGTATGTTTTCCAACTTGTTCAGCAGAATGCATTAAATCCTGTAAATCTTTATTTTCCACATAGTCAGGAATCAACATCATTTTGTGTTTAAGCAGTCCAATAATATGCTGTTGATATTTTAAGATATGAAATTGGCAGTTTAAAGCTCTGATTGGCAAGGTTGCATAAGTATAAACCTTTTTACCCCATCTATCCAGTGCTCTGGAGTCTCTATCAGAAGGGGTACAGATTTTTAGCAGTAGAAGCCTTAATGCCCTTGGGCCCCTGAAAAACGGTTTCTGGATCTGCAACAGGATTTTTGAAAAGGAACTTGTGGGACTCAGGAACCCTGTAGTATCTGTCAAGTTTACTAGGAGCCGGAGGCAGGGAATCAGGGGCCAAACTGGATTCCGAGAATACATCATCAACAATGTCTAGTACAGGAGGTATAGCCAAAGACCTATGCTGAGGTAGAAGGAGGAAATCCCTAAGCCTATTTTTTGAATCAGAAAATTCCTGGCTTTCCCAGTGGAAATGCTCCCTTAAAGTATGTAAAGTTTCCCCAAAAGAAAAATCCTCAGGAGGGGAAGCAGAGGGAATGGAATCCTCTGCATCAGAGTCCTCATAGGTAGGCATGGACAAATCCAGGTCACTAGAAGAGTCAGAAAAAAAAAAATGATCATTTGTTTTTTAGGCATAGGGACCTGAACATGTGGCCTGGGCGTCGTTTTTTTTAGACATGGATCGAGATTTAGGCCTTAGAATTGAAGGCGGTGTCGATTTAATATGCAAGTCTGTAGGCCTGAATACACCCACAGAAAACGGTGCCTGCATAGCGGCTCCGGACCCATCCAAGGTAGAGACATCCGCGGGTTCCATAGGTGAAGCATCTTGCGGCATACCGGACTCCGAATGGGTCTCAGTAGAGGCCTGCGAATCAGAAGTAGTGGGTATCAGGGGCTGCGAAAGCACCTCAATGAGTACCGGTGAACTGGCGATTGGCTTAGGAGAAGCGTCGTCGGCAGTTTTGGACCTCGGCGGCCTGTCTCTGTCTTTAACTTTGCGTATTTTCGGAATCCCAGTAGTCGGATGGTTAACCAACATTTCTGGATAATTAAACAGAGAACTGAAATATTTAGAGGCAAAAATGTACCAACGATGGATAGTGCGTTGATTAAATAAAGCACAAAATCGACAGCAAGGTACATCATGGTCAAGGCCTAGGCAAGGAATACAGTACGAATGAAAATCTTTATGAGGTATTTGCTTTCCACAAGTAATGCAATTATTAACTTTTACTGACATTGGTAAGGAGCAAGAAGTTTCCCCAACGGGGTACTTAGCTTTAAGTTGAAGACTTTGGTTCTGAAACTCGAAAACAAAAATTTCAGGAGTCGGCCGACCGGCACTTGCGAACTGCTTCTGCTTTGGGCACCGCACAGCAAGAAAAACTGATGTAATGGCGTCGGCTGCATGTTTTATTCCCCTGTCCTGATGTCATGGAAGAAGGGACAGCAACCAACGCAGGATCCAAGACTTTGCCCTCAGTCAGCCTGATTAACAACCTGCCAGCAGATTACCCAGATGTAATGATTGCAACTGTGAAACATGAAGAACATCCAAAGAGATTTTTATTCTGAAGAGGAGGGCCCATCAGCTTGGCTTTAATATCATCAGGCAACCGCTAAAGGTGAAGCCAGGAATAATGCCTTAATATAGGAGCAAAGCAGCAGCTCTAGAAGAGGCATCAGCTGTGTCATAACTACATTTACTGGAATGGCAAACTACTTGAGAAGAGGACCCCAACAAAGATAGGGCAGAATTCTTTCCCTCAGAATCTGGAAGGTCTGAAAAGTACAGTTTTGTACCTACCATAAATGTAGATGTTCGAGTGTACACCTTGCTGCAGTCATCACACTTGGGTTATCCTGTCATCAGGCGGTCTCGCAGTCGGCCCGAATTCCAAAGTCTTGGTCTGGCGTCGGTTGCTGTCACTTCTTCCCTGACGTCAGTGCGCCAGGGGTATACAAGAGGCATCCAACACCATTTTCTTCAGTTTTTCTTGCCCCAGATGTCAGGTGCCCCCCCCCAAAAGGTGGTCAGTAGATAGTACCAATAATAAAAGTTTAGCACAAACAAAACATACGTCCAGCTATAAGCAAATATACCACAAAGGTTGTATCAGATTTTAAGGTATAGAAAGGTTTCAGTTAGGTCAGAGGGGATGGAGGGAGGGTAACCTGGACTGCAGCAGGGTGTACACTCGAACATCTACATTTATGGTAGGTACAAAACTGTACTATGTTCATCGTGTTACCCTGCTGCAGTCATCACACTTGGATTGAATCCCAAAGCTAAGGATGGGAGGTGGAGTCAAACAGGTTAGAGGAGGCTAGAAGGCCCTGCAAAACTGCGGTGGCGAAGCCAGCTCTAGTCTTAGAGTAAAGTGGTAAGTGATCGTGTTTGGTGAAGGTGTGTACTGAACTCCAAGTTGCACATTCCAGAATATCCTTGGTTGGCACCCCTCTGAGGAAGGCTGTAGATGTAGCTGCTGTCCTGGTGGAGTGGGGCCTTATGCTAGCAGGAACTGGTTTTCCATGATGGGTGTAGCAAAAACGTATGCAATGTCCTATCCATTTGGAAATGGTCTATTTTGAGATAGCCTTTCCTTGTGATGCTGTAGCACAGGATACACAAAGCTGGTCAGATTTTCTGAAAACCGTAGTTTTATCCAAGTAGTAACGTAGTTGCCTGTGAACGTCCAAGGAGTGCAGGAGTCTTTCTCCTTTGTTCTGTGGATTTGGGAAGAAGGTGGGCAAATGGATGGTTTGATTTAGAGTCACACTGGATACCACCTTTGGCATAAAGGAGGGGTTAGTTCGTAGAGAAACTCTGTCTTGATGAAAAATGAGGAAAGGCTCTACTGCCATTAGTGCCTGTAATTCTGAGACTCTTCTGGCTGAAGTAATTGCTAGCAGCAGGGCAGTCTTCCATGATATAAACTTTAAATCAGCTGAGAAAGCTGGCTCAAAAGGTGGCAGCATAAGTTTTTTCAGAACAAAGTTGAGGTCCCAAGTTGGTGTTGGTACTCTCCTGGGAGGCCTAATGTTTTTGGCCCCTCTGAGGTACTGCCTTAGAAGTGGATATGAAAATAAGGGAAGATCTGTGTTGTAGTGAGCTGAAATACCTGAGGCGTGGATTTTAATAGATGAAAAAGAAAGTCCTTTGTGTAACATCTCAGTTAAATATTGTAGAATCTGAGGTATGTCCGGCTCAAAGGGATTTTGGCCTTTAGCTTGGTTCCAAGCGCAAAATCTTTTCCATTTGTCTGAGTAGGCTTTCATGGTGCTGGGCCTCCTGGCCTCCAGAATGACACCCATAACAGCTTGTGAAAGAGGAGCTGGCTGGTTGCATAGGTGATTTCCAATGCAGCCAAATTTAAGGTTTTGAGCTGGCTGTGTAGAATCTGACTGTCTTGCTGTGTGAGCAGATGAGGAATTTGTGGTAAAATCCATGGTGGGCCGTGGGCCATGTTCCTTAGTAGTGGGTTCCAGTGCTGGCGTGGCCAGTCTGGGGCAATGAGTATCATGCGGGGTCTCTCCATTCTGACTTTCAGCAGCACCTTTGTGAGAAGGGGCAATGAAGGAAAGGCATATACTGTCAACATTCTCCAACTGAATGAGAGTGCGTCCACTTTCCAAGCTTGATGGTGAAATGTCCTTGTGCAAAATTTTGATAGCTGATAGACCTGTTTGCCAACCCCCAAAACTATGTCTGGGTGCCCCCATTTCTGAGTTATCATTGCAAATACTTGTGGAACCAGTTTCCACTCGTAGGGATCCATGATGTTCCTGCTTAGGTCGTCTGCCAGTGTGTTCTTTTTTCCTGGCAGGAATTGTGCTTTTAATTGAACTTGGTAAGCCAGTGCTGTGTTCCACAAGGTCATTGCTTGCCTGCATAGAGGGCAGGAGTGTGTACCCCCTTGCTTGTTTATGTACCACATTACTGTGGTGTGGTCTGTCCTTATTATAAGCTGTCCTGGAAGCAAGAGGTCCTTGAAGGCTGTTAGAGCATTCTGTACAGCTAGCATTTCTTTTTGATTGATGTGCAGATTTCTTTGATCTGTAGTCCATATGGCTTGAACGCACTGTCCTGCCATGTGTGCCCCCCCAGGCATAGTCCGATGCATCTGTTGTCATAATTTGCCTGACTGGGGGTAAGGTGAAAGGCTGACCCTTGTTGAGGTGACATGCCTGTGACCACCATAGAAACTCCTGTTGAAGGCAGGGAATGACGGGTATCATTGTTTCCAAGCTGTGGCTGTGTTGAGTCCATATGCTTTTCAGGTACCATTATAATTTCCTCATATGCAGTTTTGTAAATGGTATTAGTAGTATGCAAGATGCCATGAAGCCCAAGGCCTGCAGAATTTTTCTTGCAGGGAGTTGGGTCTTTGTTGCCATTATTTTGAAGTATTGAGTTAGTTGTAGTTGTCTGGTGTCAGATAAGCCATCTGGGCCGTTGTATTCAAGCTGGCACCCAGGAATGTCATATTTTGTGAGGGCACTAGTTTTGATTTCTTTTCGTTTACTGTGTACCTTAGGCAACTTAGGTGTTTTACAAATGCCAGATGTTGTAAGAGAATGTCCTTGCTTTCTGCTTGGATGAGGCAGTCGTCCAGGTATGGGTATATTTGAATTCCTCTTTGGCTGCAGTAGGCAATTACTGGTGCCAGGCATTTTGTGAAGACCCTGGGTGCAGTAGATAAGCCAAAGGGCAGTGCAGAGAATTGGTAATGGGTTGAACCTGCAATGAAACGGAGGTATCTTCTGCAATTTTGTCTGATAGGGACATGCAGATATGCCTCCTTGAGGTCCAACGTTACTAGCCAAGCCTTCTTGCCCAACATGGGATGAAGCTGCTGTAGTGTTAGCATCTTGAATTTGGGTACTTGCAAGTAGGTGTTTAGAATTGAAAGGTCCAGAATGGGTCTCCATGCATTGATCTTTCTGGGGACTAGAAAGAGCCTTGAGTAAAATCCTTGGCCTTGCTCCTGTGTAGGTACCAGTTGAATGGCTCTCATGTCCATGAGAGCTGTAATTTGTTTTTGTGCCTCTGCCCATTGATTTTGTGGCAGGTTTGGCATTCCTTTTATCCTTGGCAAGGTGTGGAAATAGAATCTGTATCCTTGTGAGATAATGTCCAGGACCCATTTGTCCTTTGTGATGATGCGCCAGTTGTCTGCAAAAAGTGCTAATTTTCCTCCCAAGGGAGCTGCCAAGAGAGCTTTGCTTGGCAGTTTGAGGTTTAAGTCATTGTGTCCGTCTTCTAGTAGTTTGAGGCCTGTCTTCTCCTCCCTTCTGTGTTGCAGTGCCCCATTGGCGAGGTTTGTAAGGGATTTGTGCTTGACCTCTGCCCCTTGGGCATCTGTATTTACCCCTCTGTGGTCTGTCAGAAGCTGGAAAGGACCAATTTTTTGTTGGCCAATTTCTGCTGAAGCGTGTGGGTTGTACCTGTAAGAAATCTTTGACCATCTACATAGATTTTGCCTTATCCTCCATTTTCTTTAAAACCTCTTCTGCTTTAACCCTAAATAAGACATCCTGCTGTAAGGGTACATCTAATAACTTTGCTTTAACATGATCAGGCAGAGTTTGTTCCTTTAACCAAGCATGCCTACATATAACAGGCCCAGTAACAGCTGCTCTACAGGAAGCTTCCAAGGAATCAAATCCACATTGTAAAGTATGTTTGCCCACCTGTTCAGCTGCATGCAACAGGTCCTGCATTTCCTTGAATTCAGACTTTAATTGAGACATTAGGAATTGCTGGTATTTCAGCATGTGAAATTGACAATTTAGTGCTCTCATAGCTAGAGTAGCTGAGGTGTAAACCTTCTTCCCCCACCTATCTAGTGCTCTGGAGTCCCTTTCCGAAGGTACAGGATTTTTAGCCATAGAAGCCTTAGCCCCTTTGGGACCCTGGGAGATTGTCTCTGGGTCAGCAACAGGGATTTTGTAAAGGAATTTGTTTGAGTCAGGCACTCTATAATATCGGTCTGGCTTGGCTGGAGCTGGAGGCAGAGAATCGGGATTTAGACTAGATTCTAAGTAAACATCATCCACAATGTCTAAAACTGGAGGGATAGCAAGTGGTCTGTGCTGGGGGAGTAAAAGAAACTCTCGGAGCCTTTTCTTTGAGTCAGAGTAGTCCTGACCTTCCCAGTGGAAATGTTCCCTCATGGTATGTAAGGTTTCCCCAAAGGAGGAAATGGAATCTTCAGCATCAGAATCTTCATAAGGGGGAAAGGAGTAATCCTGTTCCTCAGAGGAGTCTGAGGAAACAGACACTTGATCAGAAGAGGCATAACCCTCCTCGTCTAGGCCTTTTGTCTGGGGGGGGAGGGGGTTGGGGGTTGGGAACCCCTGATCAAAGAAATCAAATCTTCAGCCATTTTAAGCATCTGTTTCTTAGGCATGGGGCCTTGTACTGGAGACAGATGTGCAGTCTTTTTTGGTTTTAGAGGAGTCTTAACTTTGCATAAGATTTTATTGTGAGAGTAGTCGGTCTGAAGATACCTTCTGTGACCGAAGGTGTTTCCACAGTACCGGCTTCTCCTTCTGCAATGTTGTCGGTAGGGCCTAAAGAAAATGGCTGCGTCGGCCTAGTACTCTCTGCTTGAGAATCCGAAGCGGTCTGGGTTCCAATTCTGCAGTCACCAGGGGCCGCGTAGGTGCCTCACTGAAAACCGGAGAACCGGCGACCAGCCCAGCCGAGGCCTCGGAGTCTGGCTTGGATCTAGGCTGCCTGTCTTTATCTTTGCATTTTTTATGCACACTGGTAGTCGGTTGCTCCGACGGCATAGTGTAACTAAATTTCCTACCGAAGTAGTGTCGTGCGAAATCAAAGCGTCGCTTTATAGTTAGCTTATTGAACCTAGCACAAAACCGACAACCAGTGACGTCGTGGTCTGGGCCAAGGCAAGGTATACAATAGGAATGAAAGTCCTTATGAGGTATTTGCTTCCCACAAGAAATGCAATTGTTAACTTTTTCTGACATCAGACTGAGGCAAGAAAAGGTTCCCCAATGGGGTACTTAGCTTTGAAGACTTCGGACTGAAATTCGATTTGAAAATCTCAGGTGTCGGCTGCCCGGCACTTGCGAACTGCTTCTGCTTTGGGCACCGTGCAGCAAGAAAGACTGAAGGAAATGGCGTCAGATGCCTCTTATATACCCCTGGCGCACTGACGTCAGGGAAGAAGTGACAGCAACAGACGCCGGACCAAGACTTTGGAATTTGGGCCGACTGCGGGACCGCCTGACATGATAACCCAAGTGTGATGACTGCAGCAGCGTAACACGATGAACATCAACTTGAATAGCCTGAGAGAAAAGGGCTAAAATATACCTGATCATAAGGGTGTTTTAATTTACAGCCCTAAATACCAGAGTAACAGCAGTGCACACCTTTTCGCCCATTCTTTCCATGGTTCTACTGTCCTTGTCAGAAGGAAGCATTTTAGTGGAATGCCTGTTAGAAGAAACAGAAATAACAGAGGGGTCAGCAGAGGGACACTTAGAAAGAAATTTACAGTCATGAGGCACCTTATAAAATCTATCAGTTTTTTTACGAGCAGGGGGCTGAGAAGCTGCTGAAAATGTGTCCCACAAAGCAGGAAGAACAGGAGGAAAGTACAGTTGTGTACACTTATCATAAATGTTGAAGTGTATTCACTGCTGCAGTCATCACACTTGGGTTACCTGCCTGCAGGTAGCCCTCAGTCAGCCCGAATACCAGAGTCTTGGGATTTCTGCGTCGGATGCTGTTGCTTCTTCCATGACGTCAGGTCGTCAGGGGTATAAAAGAGGCAGCCGACACCATTACATCAGTTTTTCTTGCCCCAGATGTCAGGAGCTCCCCAAATAGGAAGCTAGTATATGGTGTGGAACACCACCAGTAAAAAGTAAATACCCCTGCCATAAAAAATGGCCATATAGAGGATAGGTAGAAAGGATAGAGAAAAAGAGGGGGCTGGAGGGAGGGAAACTGAGACTACAACAATGAATACACTCGAACATCTACATTTATGGTAAGTGTGCACAAGTGTACTATGTTCTTCGTGTTTCACTGTTGCAGTCATCACACTTGGGTTGATTCCCAAAGCTGAGGAAGGGTGGAGGCATTCAAGAGGAGTTAGGGCTAGCTAGCAGGTCTTGTAAGACTGCTGTAGCAAATCCAGTTCTGGATTTAGAAAAAATAGGTAAGTAGTAATGCTTGGTGAAGGTGTGCACAGAACTCCAGGTTGCAGCTTCCAGAATGTCTCTGGTAGGGACTCCCCTGAGAAATGCTGTATAGGTGGAAGTAGCCCTAGTGGAATGTGTTCTGATCCCCTGTGGGGTAAATTTTCCATGGTGCTTGTAGCAGAAATGGATGCAGTGTGCTATCCATTTGGAAATGGTTTGCTTTGAAATGGCCTTGCCCTCTGCCCCTATAGCAAAGCTGACTAGCAGTTGGTCAGACTTTCTGAAAGGTTTAGTCCTGTCAAGGTAGAACCTGAGCAGTCTGTGCACGTCCAAGGAATGCAGGATCCTCCCCCCTTTATTTTGAGGATTAGGGAAGAAGGTTGATAAATGAACGGCTTGATTTAGAGCCACACTGGAGACCACCTTAGGCATAATGGACGGGTTAGTCCTAACAGAAACCCTGTCAGCATGAAAAATAATGAAGGGTTCCACAGCCATTAGTGCCTGTAACTCAGACACTCTTTTAGTGGAGATTATGGCTAAAAGCAAGGCCGTTTTCCAAGAAAGGAATTTTAACTCTGCTGAAGCTGCAGGTTCAAAAGGGGGGAGCATGAACTTTTCCAGTACAAAGTTAAGGTCCCAGGCAGGGATGGGTGCTCTCCTAGGGGGCCTTAAGCTGTTAGCCCCTCTCAGAAACTGTTTGATGAAAGAGTGAGAGAACAGAGGTGGCTCAGTATTATAATGAGCCGAGATGGCAGAGGCATGAATCTTAATGGAGGAGGAGGACAGGCCTCTGTGGAGTAGATCTGCTAGGTAATTAAGGATTTGAGGTAAGGAGGGCACAGCTGTGTCCTTTCCTTGAGACTGACTCCAAGAGCAATACCTTTTCCACTTTTCAGCATAGGATTTTCTAGTACTAGGCCTTCTGGCCTCAAGAATGACATCCAGCACCTGCTTGCTGAGGGTTGCTGGTGGAGTATTCAGGGGATAAGCCAGGTTTAAGGTTTGCAGCTATGGATGCAAAATCTGCCCCTCCTGCTGAGACAGCAGGGAAGGAGTCTGATGAAGGTGCCAGGGTGGCACTGTTGTCAGACTGTGTAAGAGTGGGTACCAGTGCTGGCGTGGCCAATCTGGGGCAATAAGAATTGCCATTGGGCTGAACTGTCTGATCTTGAGTAGTACCTTTGACAGGAGGGGCAGAGGGGGAAAGGCATAAATTGAGAGGTTTTCCCATTTGAAGAATAAGGCATCCACCTTCCAGGCCCTGCTGTGAGGGTTCCTGGTGCAAAATTTGCTCGACTGGTGGTTCTCGGGGGAGGCAAAGAGGTCCACCTCCGGAGTCCCCCACATCTGGATTAGAAAGTTGAAGGTGTTGGGCTCCAATTTTCACTTGTGTGGGTCCAGGAGATTACTGCTCAAGTCATCTGCCAGTGAATTCTGTTTGCCTGGCAGGAACTGAGCTTGCAGATGCACTTGGTTGCTCAAGGCTGTGTCCCACAGGGCCATGGCTAACCTGTAGAGTATGTAAGAATGGGTTCCCCCCCGTTTGTTTATGTACCACATAAAGTACATTTGTGTACCTACCATAAATGTAGATGTTCGAGTGCATTCACTGTTGCAGTCATTACTCTTGGGTTATCCTGCTGGCAGGCTACCCTCAGTCGGCCAGAATTCCAAAGTCTAGGTGCGGCATCGGTTGCTGTCGCCTCTTCCCTGACGTCAGTGCGCCAGGGGTATAAAAGATGCAGCAGACACCATTTTCTTCAGTTTTTCTTGCCCCAGATGTCAGGTGCCCCCAAATTGGTAGGCTGAAAAAATATGCCAATAAATATGCATGCACAAAAATAACATTTCCTTCATCTACAAGCAAATACAGCACATAGGTTGTATAGGATGGAGAAGTACAGATAAGTCCCAGCAAAGAAAAGGGAGATGGTGGGTGGGTAACCTGGACTGCAACAGTGAATACAATCGAACATCTACATTTATGGTAGGTACACAACTGCACTATGTTCATCGTGTTTCACTGTTGCAGTCATTACTCTCAGGTTGAATCCCAAAGCTGAGGATGGGTGGCTGGGCTAAATAGGATTACAGAGGCTATGAGGCCCTGCAGAAAGTACAGTTTTGTACCTACCATAAATGTAGATGTTCGAGTGTACACCCTGCTGCAGTCATCACACTTGGGTTATCCTGTCGTCAGGTGGTCCCGCAGTCGGCCGGAATTCCAAAGTCTTGGTCCGGCGTCGGTTGCTCTCGCTTCTTCCCTGACGTCAGTGCACCAGGGGTATATATAATGCATCCAACGCCATTTTCTTCAGTTTTTCTTGCCCCAGATGTCAGGTACCCCAAAAAGGTGGTCAGTAATTAGTACCAAATTAAGTAATTTTTGCACAAACACAAAATCCCTCCAGCTATAAGCAAATACATCAGGAAGGTATTGTAGAGATTTAGCCAGTTAGATCAGAGGGGATGGAGGGAGGGTAACCTGGACTGCAGCAGGGTGTACACTCGAACATCTACATTTATGGTAGGTACAAAACTGTACTATGTTCATCGTGTTACCCTGCTGCAGTCATCACACTTGGGTAGAATCCCAAAGCTATGGATGGGTGGAGGAGTTATAGAGGGTTAGAGGAGGCTAGAAGGCCCTGCAGAACTGTAGTGGTGAAGCCAGCCCTAGTCTTAGAGTAAAGTGGTAAGTGATAGTGTTTGGTAAAGGTGTGTACTGAACTCCAAGTTGCAGCTTCCAAAATTTCCTTGGTTGGAACCCCCCTGAGGAAGGCTGTAGATGTAGCTGTTGCCCTGATAGAGTGGGGCCTAATGGTAGCAGGAACTGGTTTTCCATGATGGGTATAGCAGAAACGAATGCAATGTCCTATCCATTTGGAAATGGTTTGTTTTGATATAGCCTTCCCTTGAGAAGCTGTAGCATAGGATACAAAGAGCTGGTCAGATTTTCTGAAAGCCTTAGTTTTATCCAAGTAGTAGCGAAGTTGCCTGTGAATGTCCAAGGAATGCAGGAGTCTTTCTCCTTTGTTCTGTGGATTTGGGAAGAAGGTGGGTAAGTGAATGGTTTGATTTAAAGACACACTGGAAACCACCTTAGGCATGAAGGAAGGATTAGTTCGTAGAGAAACTCTGTCTTGATGGAAAATGAGGAAAGGTTCCACTGCCATTAGTGCCTTCAGCTCCGAGACTCTTCTAGCTGAAGTTATTGCTAGCAGCAGGGCAGTCTTCCATGACAGAAACTGTAGATCTGCAGAGAAAGCTGGTTCAAAGGGAGGTAGCGTTTTTCCAGAACAAAATTTAGGTCCCATGTTGGTGTAGGTGCTCTCCTGGGGGGCCTAATGTTTTTTGCCCCTCTGAGGAACTGCCTTAGAAGTGGATGTGAAAATAAGGGTGGTTCCATGTTGTAGTGGCTGAAATAGCTGATGCATGGATTTTAATGGAAGAAAAAGAAAGTCCTTTGTGCAACATCTCAGTTAAATACTGTAGAATCATAGGCATGTGAGGCTGAAGTGCATTTTGGCCTTTAGCTTGGTTCCAGGCACAAAACCTTTTCCATTTATCCGAATAGGCCTTCCTGGTGCTGGGCCTCCTAGCTTCCAGAATAACATCCATAACTGCTTGGGAGAGAGGAGCTGGCTGGATGTTTAGGTGATTTGCCATGCAGCCAGATTTAAGGTTTTTAGCTGGCTGTGAAGAATCTGATTGTTTTGCTGTGTGAGCAAATGGGCAATTTGTGTTAAAATCCAAGGTGGGCCTTGGGCCATATTCCTCAATAGTGGGTACCAGTGCTGGCGTGGGCAGTCTGGGGCTATGAATATCAGTCGTGGTCTCTCCTTTCTGACTTTCAGAAGCACCTTTGTGAGGAGAGGCAATGGAGGGAAGGCATATACTGTCAGGTTTTTCCAACTGAATGAGAGTGCGTCCACTTTCCAAGCTTGATGGTGAAGTGTCCTTGTACAAAATTTTGTTAGTTGATAGTTTTGAGGACTGGCAAACAGGTCTATGTCTGGAAGGCTCCATTTTTGAGTTATCATTGCAAATACTTGTGGATCCAGTTTCCACTCGTGGGGATCCATGATGTTTCTGCTGAGGTCGTCTGCCAATGTGTTCTTTTGTCCTGGCAGGAATTGAGCTTGTAACTGAACTTGGTAAGCCAGAGCTGTGTAACACAAGGTCATTGCTTGCCTGCATAGAGGGTAGGAGTGTGTACCCCTTGTTTGTTTATGTACCACATTACTGTGATGTTGTCCGTCCTTATTGTAAGTTGTCCTGGATGTAATAGATTCTTGAAGGCTGACAGAGCATTCTGTACAGCTAGCATCTCTTTTTGATTGATGTGCAGATTCCTTTGATCTGCAGTCCATACGCCTTGAACGCACTGTCCTGCCATGTGTGCCCCCCAGGCGTAGTCTGATGCATCTGTTGTCATAGTTTGCCTGGCTGGGGGCAAGGTGAAAGGCTGACCCTTGTTGAGGTGACATGCCAGTGACCACCATACAAACTCTTGTTGTAGGCAGGGAACGAGAGATATTATTGTGTCCAAGCTGTGGCTGTGTTGAGACCATATGCTTTTTAGGTACCACTGTAATTTCCTCATATGCAGCTTTGCAAATGGTATTAATAGTATGCAAGATGCCATGAAGCCCAAGGCCTGCAGAATTTTTCTTGCAGGTAGTTGGGTCTTTGTTGCCATTGTTTTGAAATATTGAGTCAGTTGTAGTCGTTTGTCTGGTGTCAGATAAGCCTTCTGGGCCGTTGTATTCAAGCTGGCACCCAGGAATGTCATATTTTGTGAGGGTACTAGTTTTGATTTCTTTTCGTTTACTGTGTACCCCAGGCAACTTAGAAAATGTTTTACAAAAGCCAGATGTTGTAAGAGGATGTCCTTGCTTTCTGCTTGGATGAGGCAGTCGTCCAGGTATGGGTATATTTGGATTCCTCTTTGTCTGCAGTATGCAATTACTGGTGCCAGGCATTTTGTGAAGACCCTGGGCGCAGTAGATAAGCCAAAGCGCAGTGCAGAGAATTGGTAATGGGTTGAACCTGCAATGAAACGGAGGTATCTTCAGCAACTTTGTCTGATAGGGACATGCAGGTACGCCTCCTTGAGGTCCAACATTACTAGCCATGCTTTCTTGCCCAACATGGGAAGAAGCTGCTGTAGTGCTAGCATCGAATTTGGGTACTTGTAAGAAGGTGTTTAGAATTGAAAGGTCCAGAATTGGTCTCCAGGCATTGTCCTTTCTGGGAACTAGAAAGAGTCTTGAGTAAAATCCTTGGCCTTGCTCTCGAGTAGGTACCAGTTGAATAGCTCTCATGTCCATGAGAGCTGTAATTTGTCTTTGTGCCTCTGCCGTTTGATTTTGTGGCAGGTTTGGCATTCCTCTTTTCATTGGCAAGGTGTGAAAATGGAATCTGTATCCTCGTGAAATTATGTCTAGGACCCATTTATCCTTTGTGACAATGTGCCAGTTGTCTAAAACAAGTGCGAGTTTTCCTCCCAAGGGGGCTGCCAAGAGAGTGTTGCTTGGTCAGATGAGGTGCAAGTCATTGAGTTTGCCTTCTGGTAGTTTGGGACCTGTCTTCTCCTCCCTTCTGTGCTGCAGTGCCCCATTGTCGAGGTTTGTACTGGGCTTGTGGTTGTCCTCTGCCTCTTGGACGTCTGTATTTACCCCTCTGTGGTCTGTCAGTAGCTGGAAAGGACCAATTTTTTGTTGGCCAATTTCTGCTGAAGTGAGGGGGCTGTACCTGTAGGAAATCTTTGACTGTATGCATAGATTTTGCCTTATCCTCCATTTTCTTTAAGACGACTTCTGCTTCAACTCCAAAAAGAACATCCTGCTGTAAGGGAGCATCTAGAAGCTTTGCTTTAACATGATCAGGTAGAGTTTGTTCCTTTAACCAAGCATGCCTACGTATAACAGACCCAGTGACAGCTGCTCTGCAGGAAGCCTCCAAAGAATCAAACCCACAATGTAAAGTATGTTTGCCCACCTGTTCAGTTGCATGCAACAGATCCTGCATTTCTTTCAATTCAGACTGTTGAGGGATTGTGCTCATTTTTTGTTTTAACTGAGACATTAGAAATTGCAGATATTTTAGCATGTGAAACTGGCAATTTAGTGCCCTCATAGCTAGAGTGGCTGAGGTGTAAACCTTTTTCCCCCACCTGTCTAGTGCTCTGGAGTCCCTTTCAGAGGGTACAGGATTTTTTGCCATAGAAGCCTTAGCCCCTTTGGGACCCTGGGAGATAGTCTCTGGATCAGCAACAGGACTTTTATAAAGAAATTTGTGGGAATCGGGCACTCTGTAGTATCTATAACGTTTGACCGGAGCAGGAGGCAGAGAATTTGGGTTCAAACTGGATTCTAAGTAAACATCATCCACAATGTCTAAATCTGGGGGGATGGCAAGTGGTCTGTGCTGGGGGAGTAAAAGAAACTCTCTGAGCCTTTTCTTTGAGTCAGAGTAGTCCTGACCTTCCCAGTGAAAATGTTCCCTCATAGTGTGTAAAGTTTCCCCAAAGTTCAGGAGGAGAAGCTGAGGGAATATAATCCTCAGCCTCAGAATCTTCATAAGGGGAGAAGGAGTAATCTTGGTCCTCAGAGGAGCCTGAGGAAATAGAAACTTGTTCAGAGGAGGCATAATCTTCCTCTTGTCTAGGCCTTTTGTCGGGAGGGGGTTGGGAACCCCTGATTAAAGAGATCAAATCTTCAGCCATTTTGAGCATCTGTTTCTTAGGCATGGGGCATTGAACAGGGGACTGAAGTGCAGTCTTTTTAGGTTTAATAGGAGTCTTAGTCTTAGGATACGTTTTTATGGTGAGCGTCGTCGGTCTGAAGACGCCTTCAGAAACCGAAGGTGTTTCTGCAGCACCGACCATCTTTTTCAGCAGTGTTGTCGGTAGGGGCTAAACAAAATGGCTGCGTCGGCCTAGTACTTTCCGCCAAAAGTTCCAAAGCGGTCTTGGGTTCCAGGTCTGCGGGCTGCATCGCAGCCTCACTGAAGACCGGTGAACCTGAGAACGGACCAGCCGAGGCCTCGGAGTCTGGCTTGGGTCTAGGCTGCCTGTCCTTATCCTTGCGTTTTTTGTGCATGCCGGTAGTCGGTTGCTCCGACGGCATAGTGTAGTTAAACTTTCTACCGAAGTAGTGTCGTGTGATTTCAAAGGATCTTTTTATAGTATGCTTATTAAACCTAGCACAAAAATGACAACTAGTGACGTCGTGGTCTGGGCCTAGGCAAGGTATGCAGTAAGAATGAAAATCCTTATGAGGTATTTGCTTCCCACAAGAAATACAATTGTTAACTTTTTCTGACATCGGTCTGAGGCAAGAAAAGTTTCCCCAACGGGGTACTTAGCTTTATTGAAGACTTTGGATCTGAAATTAGACTTCGAAAATCTCAGGAGTCGGCCAACTGGCATTTGCGAACTGCTTCTGCTTCGGGCACCGCGCAGCAAGAAAGACTGAAAAAAATTGCGTCGGATACATTATATATACCCCTGGCGCATTGACGTCAGGGAAGAAGAGACAGCAACCGACGCCAGACCAAGACTTTGAAATTCCGGCCAACTGCGGGACCGCCTGACGACAGGATAACCCAAATGTGATGACTGCAGCAGGGTAACACGATGAACATCTGCAGTGGCAAAGCCTGCTCTGGATTAAGAGTAAAGAGGTAAGTGGTAGTGCTTTGTGAAGGTGTGCAGTGAACTCCAAGTTGCAGCCTCTAAGATGTCTTTGGTTGGTACTCCTCTGAGGAAGGCTGCTGCTCTGGTAGAATGAGGCCTAATGCCCTTAGGCACTGATTTGCCATGCTGAAAATAGCAGAAATGGATGCAATGGCCTATCCATTTAGAAATAGTCTGTTTTGAGATAGCCTTTCCTTGTGATCCTGCAGCATAAGACACTAACAGTTGCTCAGTCTTTCTGAAAGCTTTAGTTCTGTCCAAGTAGAAGCGTAACTGCCTGTGTATGTCCAAAGAATGCAGAATCTTCTCACCCTTGTTCTGTGGATTTGGATAAAAGGTAGGCAAGTGAATGGTTTGGTTGAGAGCCACACTGGACACCACCTTAGGCATAAATGTTGGGTTTGTCCTCAGAGAAACCCTGTCTGGATGAAAAATGATGAAATGTTCCACAGCCATGAGTGCTTGTAACTCCGAGACTCGTCTTGCAGAGGTTATTGCTAGGAGTAGAGCTGTTTTCCAGGATAAGAATTTTATATCCGCTGTTGAGGCTGGCTCGAAAGGAGGCAGTGTGAGTTTTTCCAAAACATAATTGAGGTTCCATGCCGGAATTGGTGCTCTCCTTGGAGGCCTAATGTTTTTGGCCACTCTGAGGTACTGCCTTATTAAAGGATGAGAAAAGATAGGTGGTTCTGTATTGCAATGGGCTAAAATGGCAGAGGCATGAATCTTAATTGATGAGAAAGAAAGGCCTTTGTTCAGCATCTCAGTTAGGTATTGTAAATTCTGAGGGATATTTGGTACACACGTGTCAATGCCTTGTTCCTGGTTCCAAGCACAGAATCTCTTCCATTTTTCTGCCTAAGATTTTCTGGTACTGGGCCTCCTGGCCTCCAAGATAACATCCGTAACAGCTTTTGAAAGAGTGCTCCGAATGGCTACATTATCCTCCATGCTGCCAGATTTAAGGTTCTGAGTTGGCTGTGCAGAATCCGATTGTTTTGTTGGGTCAGCAAGTGAGAAGTTTGAGGCAATATCCATGCTGGACCTTGAGACAAGCTCTTTAGGATTGGGTACCAGTGCTGGCATGGCCAGTCTGGTGCAATCAGTATCATTTTTGGCTTCTCTTGTCTGACCTTTAGGAGTACCCTGGGAAGGAGAGGCAGTGGAGGAAAGGCATATACTGTTAGATTTTTCCAGCTGAAGGATAGGGCGTCCACTCTCCATGCTTGCTTGTGATAAATCCTTGTGCAAAATCTCTGCAATTGGCAGTTGTGAGGGGAGGCAGATAGATCTATATCTGGGCATCCCCATTTCCTTGTTATCATGCTGAAGACTTGTGGATCCAGTTTCCATTCGTGGGGATCCATGAGGTTTCTGCTTAGTTCGTCTGCCAGAGTATTTGCTTTTACTGGCAGGAATTGTGCTTGCAGGTGAACTTGATAAGTCAATGCTGTGTCCCATAAGGTCATTGCTTGTCTGCAGGGGGGGGGGGGTAGGAATGTGTACCTCCCTGCTTGTTTATGTACCACATGACTGTAGTATTGTCTGTCTTTATCAGTAGCTGTCCTGGATGAAGTAGATCCTTGAAAGCTGTCAGGGCATTTTGAACAACTAGCATCACTTTTTGATTGATGTGAAGATGCATCTAGTTTGCAGGCCATGTGCCCTGAAAACATTTTCCTGCCATATAGGCCCCCCAGGCATAATCTGATGCATCCGTTGTCAGTGTCTGTCTGGCTGTGGGTAAACTGAATGGCAGACCCTTGTTGTGGTGACAGGCCTCTGCCCACCATCAAAACTCTTGTTGCAGGCAGAGAATGAGTGCAATTACTGTCTCCAGGCTGTGGCAATGCTGAGTCCAAACACTTTTTAGATACCATTGTAGTTTCGTCATATGCAGTCTGGCATATGGAATTAGTAGAATGCAGGATGCCATGAAACCCAAGGCCTGCAGGATTTTCCTTGCAGATAAGTGGGTGTTTGTTGCCAATTTCTTTAAGTAAGAAGTCAGTTGTTTTTGTTTGTCTGGCGTGAGATAAGCCATCTGGGCAGTTGTATTTAAGCTTGCACCCGGGAATATTATCTCTTGAGAGGGCACTAGTTTTGATTTCTTTTCGTTTACTGTGTACCCCAGGCCAATTAGTAATCTTTTTACAAACGCCAGATGCTTTAGAAGAATGTCTTTGTTCTCTGCTTGAATTAGGCAGTCGTCCAAGTAGGGATATATGTGAATTCCTCTTTGTCTGCAAAACGCAATTACTGGTGCCAGGCATTTTGTGAAGACCCTGGGCGCAGTAGATAAGCCAAAGGGCAGTGCAGAGAATTGGTAGTGCATTGAGCCAGCTATGAATCTGAGGTATCTTCTGCAAGATTGTCTGATTGGGACATGCAGGTATGCCTCTTTTAGGTCCAAAGTTACGAGCCAAGCCTTCTTGCCCAGCATGGGCAGTAGCTGCTGTAGAGTCAACATCTTGAATTTTGGAACTTCCAGAAACGTATTTAGTATAGACAGGTCCAGTATTGGTCTCCAGGTTTTGTCCTTTCTGGGCACTAGGAAAAGTCTGGAGTAAAATCCTTGCCCCTGCTCTTGATGTGGTACTTGTTGAATGGCCCTCATGTCCATGAGGGCTGTAATTTGTTTTTGTGCCTCTGCCCATTGATTGCGTGGCAAGTCTGGCATGCCTTTTGACCTTGCCAGGGTGTGAAAATGGAACCTGTAGCCTTGGGACACTATGTTCAAGACCCATTTGTCTTGGGTAACCATTTGCCAATTTGATGAAAAAAGTGCTAGTTTTCCCCCTAAGGGGGTTGCCAAAAGAAAAGTGCTTGGATGTGGCAGGGGAAAGTCACTGGGACTGTTTTCTGTAAGGCTGTGATTTGTCTTCTCCGCTTTTGGAGGTAGGAGCACCCCATTGTTTAGGCCTGTATGAGCCTTGGGGCTGAGATCTGCCTCTGGGACGCTTGTATCTGCCTCTTTGTGGTCTGTCTGACACTGGAAAGGACCAATTTTTAGAAGGCCAGTTCCTGCTAAATCTGGGTGGCTGTACCTGTAAGAAATCCTTGACTGTCTACATGGATTTTGCTTTATCCTCCATTTTTTTCAACACCTCTTCTGCTTTAGTACCAAACAAAGTATCATGCTGTAACGGAGCATCTAATAATTTTGCTTTAACATGATCAGGCAGATTCTGTTCCTTTAATCAAGCATGCCTTCTAATAACAGAACCTGTAACAGCGGTCCTACAAGAGGCCTCCAGTGAATCATAACCACATTGCAAAGTATGATTTCCCACTTGTTCAGCTGCATGCAATAAATCCTGCATTTCCTTGTTCTCTGAACATTCAGTATTTGTCAACAATTTCTGTTTAAGCAGTGACATTAAATATTGCTGATATTTATGCATATGATACTGACAATTTAAAGTCCTTACAGCCAAGGTAGCAAGTGTAAACTTTTCCCCCATCTGTCTAGAGCCCTAGAATCCCTATCAGAGGGGACAGGGTTTTTTGCAGTGGAAGCATTGACCCCCTTGGGACCCGGAGATATAGTTTCTGGGTCAGCAGCGGGGTTTTTATATAGGAATTTATGAGAATCCGTGACCCTGTAGTATCTGTCTGGCTTAGCAGGTGCAGGGGGTAAAGAGTCAGGGGGACAGGCCGGACTCTGAAAATACATAATCTACAATGTCTAGAACAGGTGGAATAGCAAGGGGTCTGTGCTGAGGAAGTAGCAGAAAGTCTCTGAGCCTTTTCTTAGATTCAGAATAATCTTGGCTCTCCCTGTGGAAATGCTCCCTCATAGTATGCAGGGTTTCCCCAAAAGAATAATCCTCAGGAGGAGAGGCTGAAGGAATGGATTCTTCAGCATCAGAATTCTCATACGGAAGCATGGAATAATCCTGTTCAGAAGAGGAATCAGAGGAAATAGAAACCTGATCAGAAGAATCATACTCTGTCTCTTGCCTAGGCCTCTTATCAGGAGGGGGATGGGAACCCTTGATCAAAGTAATTAGGTCTTCGGCCATTTTGAGTTTTTTAGGCATGGAAGTCTGAGTAGGAGAATGCTGTACTTGTTTCTTTGTCTTTAGGGCTGCTTTAGTCTTTGTCTTTGAAGCTGAAGATGGCTTAAATTACAGTTTTGTACCTACCATAAATGTAGATGTTCGAGTGTTCACACTGCTGCAGTCATCACACTTGGGTTATCCTGCTATCAGGCGGTCCCGTAGTCGGCCTGAGTTCCAAAGTCTTGGTCCGGCGTCGGTTGTTGTCGCTTCTTCCCTGACGTCAGAGCGCCAGGGGTATAAAAGATGCATCCGACACCATTTTCTTCAGTTTTTCTTGCCCCAGATGTCAGGTGCCCCCAGGTAGGTAGGCAATACATATTGCTTATAAAACATATATATATAAAATAAAAATAATACCCTCAGATACAAGCAAATACACCACAAAGGTTGTATAGGATAGACAGGTATAGATAAGCCCAGCTAGGACAGAGGGGATGGATGAGGGTAACCTGGACTGCAGCAGTGTGAACACTTGAATATCTACATTTATGGTAGGTACAAAACTGTACTATGTTCATCGTGTTACACTGCTGCACTCATCACACTTGGGTGGAATCCCAAAGCTAAGGTTGGATGGCTGGTCTATAAAGAATTAGGATTGGCTATGAGTCCCTGCAGAACTGCAGTGGCAAATCCTGCTCTGGATTTAGAGTAAATAGGCAAGTGGTAATGCTTGGTAAAGGTGTGCACTGAACTCCAAGTTGCCGCCTCCAAAATTTCCTTGGTTGGTACTCCTCTGAGAAAGGCTGTTGCTCTGGTGGAATGTGGCCTAATATTATTAGGGACAGGTTTTCCATGCTGTGTGTAGCAATAACGAATACAGTGTCCTATCCATTTGGAGATAGTTTGCTTTGAGATAGCCTTGCCCTGTGATCCTGCAGCATATGCCACAAACAGTTGCTCAGTTTTCCTGAAAGCTTTGTTTTGTTAAGTAGAAGCATAGCTGCCTGTGTATGTCCAAAGAGTGCAGAAGTTTCTCCCCTTTATTCAGGGGGTTTGGATAAAAGGTTGGCAAATGGATGGTTTGGTTAAGGGCCACACTAGATACCACCTTTGGCATGATGGTCGGGTTTGTCCTTAAAGAAATCCTGTCCTGATGAAAAATTATAAAGGGTTCTACTGCCATTAATGCCTGTAGCTCTGAGACTCTTCGTGCTGAAGTTACTGCCAGGAGCAGAGCTGTTTTCCATGATAAAAATTTTAGTTCGGCTGTATTGGCTGGCTCAAAAGGTGGCAGAGTCAGTTTTTCCAAAACAAAATTGAGGTCCCAAGTTGGTGTTGGTGCTCTTTGGGGCGGTCTTATGTTTTTTTGCCCATCTGAGGTACTGCTTTCACAAGGGATGAGAGAATAAAGGAGGATCCGTGTTGTAATGTGCTGAAATGGCAGAGGCGTGGATCTTAACTGATGAGAAGGATAGGCCTTTGTCCAGCATCTCAGTTAAGTATTGTAAAATCTGAGGTATGTTTGGGACAAGAGGGTCAAGGCTTTGAGCCTGGTTCCAGGTGCAGAATCTCTTCCATTTTTCCGAGTAAGATTTCCTGGTGCTAGGCCTCCTGGCCTCCAAAATGACATCCATAACAGCTTTAGGGAGAGGCAGTGCCTGTCTGACTAGTGGATCTGCCATGCAGCCAGGTTTAGTGTTTTGAGCTGACCGTGCAGGATCTGATTGTTTTGTGAGTCAGAAGGTGTGAAGTTTGAGGCAGAATCCATGGTGGGCCTTGAGCTAAGTTCTTTAAGATTGGGTACCAGTGCTGGCGTGGCCAGTCTGGGGCAATCAGGATCATCTGTGGTTTTTCTTGTCTGGCTTTTAAGAGTACCTTTGAAAGGAGAGGCAGTGGTGGGAAGGCATAGACTTTTAGGTTTTTCCAACTGAATGAGAGAATTTTCTCATATGCAGTCTGGCATATGGAATTAGCAGTATGCAGGATGCCATGAATCCCAGGGCCTGCAGAATTTTTCTTGCAGGGAGATGGGATGTCTTTGCTAGTAATTGAAAATATTGAGTCAGTTGTCTTTGTTTGTCTGGCATGAGGTAAGCCATCTGGGCCACTATATTTAAGCTGGCACCCAGGAATGTTATCTGCTGTGAGGGCACTAGTTTTGACTTCTTTTCGTTTACTGTGTACCCTAGAGAAATTAGCAACTTTCTTACAAACGCCAGATGCTTTAGAGGAATGTCTTTTGTCTCTGCTTGGATGAGGCAGTCGTCCAGGTATGGATATATTTTAATTCCTTTTTGTCTGCAAAATGCAATTACTGGTGCCAGGCACTTTGTAAAGACCCTGGGCGCAGTAGATAAGCCAAAGGGCAGTGCAGAGAACTGGTAGTGCATTGTACCAGCTTTGAATCTGAGGTATCTTCTGCAATTTTGTCCGATAGGGACATGCAGGTATGCCTCTTTGAGGTTCACAGTAACAAGCCAAGCCTTCTTGCCCAGCATGGGAAGAAGCTGCTGTAGTGTCAACATTTTGAATTTCGGAACATCCAGGTAAGTATTTAGAAGTGAAAGGTCTAGAATGGGTCTTGAGTAAAATCCTTGTCCTTGTTCTTGCTGTGGTACTTTTTGAATAGCTCTCATGGCCATAAGGGCGGAAATTTGTTTCTGAGCCTCTGCCCATTGATTTTGTGGCAGGTTTGGCATTCCTTTTAGCCTTGGGTAAAGTGTGAAAGTGGAATCTGTAACCGTGAAACACAATATTCAGCACCCATTTGTCTTGGGTGATTGTTTGCCAATTTTGAGAAAAATGTGCTAGTTTTCCCCTTAAGGGTACTGCCAAAAGGGGAGTGCTTGGCGTACGTAGGGGGAAGTCATTGTGACTGTTTCCTGTAAGGTTGAGACTTGTCCTCACCTCCTTTTGGGGTTGAGGTGCCCCACTGTCATTGTCTGTTGGAGCCTTGGGGCTGAGATCTGCCTCTTGGGCGTCTGTACCTGCCTCTCTGTGGCCTGTCTGACACTGGAAAGGACCAATTCTTTGTAGGCCAATTTCTGCTAAATCAAGGTGGCTGTACCTGTCAGAAATCTTTTACTTTTTGCATAGATTTAGCCTTGTCCTCCATTTTCTTTAACACTTCTTCTGCCTTAACACCAAACAAGGTATCATGCTGTAATGGAGCATCCAATAATTTTGCCTTAACATGATCAGGTAAACTCTGTTCTTTTAACCAAGCATGTCTTCGAATCACAGAACCTGTAACTGCGGCTCTACAAGAGGCCTCTAAAGAATCAAAACCACATTGCAAAGTACGTTTTCCCACCTGTTCAACTGCATGCAATAAATCCTGCATTTCTTTATAGTCAGGGGCTTCTGAGCTGGCAAGAATTTTCTGTTTTAACTGAGCCATTAAATATTGTTGGTACTTAAGCATGTGAAACTGGCAGTTTAAAGCCCTAACTGCTAAAGTTGCAGAGGTGTAAACTTTCTTCCCCCATCTATCCAGTGCTCTAGAATCTCTGTCAGAGGGGACTGGATTTTTTTTGCAATGGCAGCCTTAACCCCTTTGGTACCCTGGGAGATAGTTTCTGGATCAGCAGAAGGGTTTTTATAAAGAAACTTATGAGAGTCAGGGACTCTGTAATACCCATCTGGTTTGGCTGGTGCAGGGGGTAAAGAATCAGGAGATAAACTGGATTCAGAGAACACATCATCCACAATATCTAACACAGGCGGGATAGCTAGGGGCCTGTGCTGAGGTAATAAAAGGAAGTCCCTGAGCCTTTTCTTGGATTCTGAATGCTCCTGACTTTCCCAATGGAAATGCTCCCTCATGGTATGTAAGGTCTCCCCAAAAGAATAATCCTCAGGAGGAGAGGCTGAAGGGATGGATTCTTCAGCATCAGAGTCCTCATAGGGAGGAAGAGAGTATCCCTGGTCCGAAGAGGAATCGGAGGAAATGGAAACCTGATCAGAGGAATCATAGTCTGTATCCTGCCTAGGCCTTTTTTCAGGAGGGGGATGGGAACCCCTGATTAGAGTTATGAGGTCTTCAGCCATTTTAAGCATCTGTTTCTTAGGCATGGAGGACTGTCCAGGAGAATGCTGTACTTGTTTCTTTGTCTTTAATGGTGTTTTTGTCTTGGCTGTTTCTTTAATGGTAAGCTGTGATGGTCTGAAGACACCCTTAGAAGCAGATACCTGCACAGCGGCTCCGGACCCATCCGAGGGGTTAGTTTCCGTAGGGCCAATACCTTGAGTTTCCAGAGGCCTAGTTGTCTCCACGTGGGAGTCGAAGGCGGCCTGTGACTATGAGGTAGCGGGTGTCAGGGGATGCGAAAGCGCCTCACTGAGAACCGGCGAACCGGTGACTGGCCTAGAAGAGGCTATGTCATCTGTTTTGGACCTCGGGTGTCTGTCCTTATCCTTGTCTTTGCGTTTTTTCATAATTGCGGTCGTCGGTTGATCCGACGGCATAGTATAATTGAATCTGCGGCCAAAGTAGTGCAAAGCAAAATCAAAATGTCGTTTTATAGTGCGTTTGTTAAATCTAGCACAAAACCGACAACTAGTGACATCGTGATCAGGGCCTAGGCATGGAATATAGTAAGAGTGGAAGTCCTTATGAGGTATTTGCTTCCCACAAGAAATACAATTATTAACTTTTTCTGACATCGGTCTGAGGCACGAAAAAAGTTTCCCCAACGGGGTACTTAGCTTTATTGAAGACTTCGGATCTGAAATTCGACTTAGAAAATCTCAGGAGTCGACCGGCACTTGCGAACTGCTTCTGCTTCGGGCACCGCGCAGCAAGAAAGACTGAAGAAAATGGCGTCTGATGCATCTTTTATACCCCTGGCGCTCTGACGTCAAGGAAGAAGCGACAGCAACCGACGCCGAACCAAGACTTTGGAACTCAGGCCGACTACGGGACTGCCTGACGGCAGGATAACCCAAGTTTGATGACTGCAGCAGTGTAACACTATGAACATCATATAGTTGTGTAGGTCTGAAGACACCCTCAGAAGCCAATGCCTGCTCAGCGGCTCCGGACCCATCTGAGGGAATGATTTCCGAGTGTCCAATACCTTGAGTATCCAGAGGCCCAGTCGGCTCCATGTAGGAGTCAGAAGCAGCCTGTGGCTCTGAGGTAGCGGGTGCCAGGGACTGCAAAAGCACCTCACTGAGAACCTGCGACTGGCCTAGCAGAGGCCTCGTCGTCGGTTTTGGACCTCGGATCCCTATCCTTTTCCTTGTCCTTGCGTTTTTTGTAAACTCCGGTCATCGGCTGTTCTGATGGCATGATATAATTAAATCTTCAGCCAAAGTAATGAAATGCAAAATCGAACCGACGCTTAATAGTGCATTGGTTAAATCTAGCACAAAACCGACAGCTAGCAACGTTGTGAACAGGGCCTAATCAAGGAATACAGTAAGAGTGAAAATCCTTATGAGGTATTTGCTTCCCACAAGAAATACAATTGTTAACTTTTTCTGACATCGGTTTGGAGCAAGAAAAAAAGTTTCCCCAATGAGGTACTTAGCTTTAATGAAGACTTTGGTTCTGAAATTCGGATTTGAAAATCTCAAGAGTCGGCCGACCGGCACTTGTGAACTGCTTTTGCTTCGGGCACCGCGCGGCAAGAAAGACTGAAGAAAATGGCGTCGGCTGCATCTTTTATACCCCTGGCGCACTGACGTCAGGGAAGAGGTGACAGCAACCGACGCCGGACCTAGACTTTGGAATTCTGGTCAGCTGAGGGTAGCCTGCCAGCAGGATAACCCAAGAGTAATGACTGCAACAGTGAAACACGATGAACATCTGTGGTGTCTGTTTTTATCAGCAGCTGTCATGGAAGGATTAGGTATTTGAAGGCTGTCAGAGAATACTATACAGCTAACATTTCTTTTTGATTGATGTGCAGGAGAATTTGTACTGGGGTCCACTTTCCCTTAATGTATTTGCCTGCCATGTGAGCCCTCCCATGATGAGTCTGTAGTCAGGGTTTGGGCGTCAAGGGGTTGAGTAAAAGGCAGTCCCTTGTGGCTGCATGCTTCTGCCCACCAAAGGAACTCTGCCCTTAGACAAGGAATGATCGGAATGACTGTTTCCAGGTCCTGAGAATGTTGGCACCAAAGACTTTTTAAGTACCATTGAAGTTTCCTCATATGCAGTCTTGTATATGGAATTAGCAGAATGCATGAGGCCATGAACCCTAGGGCTTGCAGTATTTTCCTTGCTGATAGCTGGGACTTGGTGGTCATATGTTTGAAGTAGTTGTTCAAATAGATCTGTTTTTCTGGAGCGAGAAAGGCCATCTGGGAAGTTGTGTTTAAGCTTGCTCCCAGGAATACAATTTTTTGACTGGGCACCAATTGTGATTTATTTTCATTGATGGTGTACCCCAATGAAGATAGGATTCTTTTTACAAATGCCAGGTGATAAAGTAGTAATTCCTGACTGTCCGCCTGAATCAGGCAATCGTCCAAGTATGGGAAAATTTGGATATTTCTCTGCAGTATGCAATGGCTGGAGGCAGGCACTTTGTGAATACTCTGGATGCAGTAGATAAGCCAAAGGGAAGTGCAGAGAACTAACAGTGCATAGAGCCTGCCCTGAAGCAGAGATATTTCTTGCAAGATTCCCTTATGGGAATGTGTAGATAGGCTTCTTTTAAGTTTAGGGTGACTAGCCAGGCATCCTTGGCTAGCATAGGCAGAAGCTGTTGCAGAGTTAGCATTTTGAATTTTGGGACCACCAGAAAGGTGTTGAGAATTGATAGATCCAGAACTGGGTGCCAAGAGCCCTCTTTTCTGGACACCAGGAACAGTCTGGAGTAGAAATCCTGTCCCCTTTGTACTACTGGAACAGGTTGGATGGCCCTGATATTGAGCAGGGAATGTACTTGCTTTTGCGCCTCTGCCCACTGGTTTGAAGTAAGGTCTGGAAATCTGCTCTGGGTTGGCAGGGAATGCAAGTAGAATCTGTACCCCTGGGATACAAAGTTTAGAACCCATCGGTCCTAAGTAATGGATATCCAGTTTTTGGCATGAAGGGCAAGTTTTCCTCCTAGGAGTGCAAGTAGATGGGCATGGCTGGGAAGGATAATTGACAAGTCATTGTGAACTTTCACCATAAAGGTGTGGCTTGCCACTCCCGGTTTTTGAGGTGGGAGCACTTTATTGTTTAGATCTCTGCATACCCTGAGACTGTAGTTTTGGTGGTCTGGTTCCCCTGGGTTTGGACTGTGAAGGCCTGGAAGGGGCTGGAAAGGACCAGTTTTTTATAGGCCAATGCCTACTGAATCTAAGTGGTTGCACTTGTAAGAATTCTTTAACAGTTTGCATAAATTTCACATTTTCTTCTACCTTTTTAAGAACCTCTTTTGCTTTGGTGCCTAACAAACGGTCCTGATTTAAAGGAGCGTCTACTAATTCTGATTTGACATGATCTGGCAAGGTCTGTTCCTTCAGCCAAGCATTTCTTCTCAGTACAGATCCAGTGACTGCAGCCCTGCAAAATGCTTCTAGGGCATCAAAGCCACACTGCAAAGTAAAGTATGCTTACTAACTTGGTTTGCAGAATGAATAAACTCTTTTAAATCTTTATTTTCTGCACAATCTGGAAGTAACATCATTTTTTGTTTAATTTGTTCCACAATATGTGGCTGGTACTTCAACATATGAAAATGGCAATTCAATGCCCTGATGGCAAGAATTGCAGGGGTATATACCTTCTTACCCCATCTGTCTAAAGCTCTGGAATCCCTGTCTGAAGGAGTAGGGTTTTTGGCTGTGGTAGCCTTAATACCTTTAGGCCCTTGGGAAATGGTCTCTGGATCCGCAGTAGGATTCTTGGAGAGAAAATTGTGAGACTCAGGCACTCTGTAGTACCTACTAAAAAAGATATATTTTTTATACATAGTATAAAGGAAATTTAATTGAAAAATTAGGGGATGGTGTTTCAATTAAACAATTAAATGTTTGTTTAAATATGGGTGGTGTTTGATATGTGAATTGTATTCCAGGAGAAGGCGAAGGCCGAGGTACCAGAATTAAAAATTTCAAACGTACAGCAGCTTGGTGTTCTTTTTTAGTATATTGAAATTCGTGAAACTTGAGGAGGAGTGGTGGTGTTGTTTTTGTCATTTGCAACATGTCGGTGAACACCTCTTCTGTCACCCAGCCGGGTGCACCATCTATTCAACCAGTCAATCTGGCATCTTTATGGAGAGAAAGGGAAGAGAAAATGGCTAGTAGTGACCCATGGGAGAGCGCTGCTACAGATTTTTCCGAGAGGTATGTGGAATTAGAGAGAGCTCTAATCAAAGAAGTTACAACCTTCTATGACTTGAAACTGCTAGAGAAATACATTGGGACTAACATCACACCGAGGGGTTTGAGGGTTGAACGTTTGCCAGCCTTTGAGTTTTCCGAGGATGAATCGGATTTATCCCTTGAGTGGAGAGACATTTCCATCAAATGTACTTTGGGATGGCTGGGTGTGCTAGCCAAAAGAAACGAAAGGGTGCTACAGAAAACTCGCTCTTCCATTTTGCTTTTACAAGAAAAATTAATAGAGGAGAGTTCCGCATCTATTTTCAATAAAAATTTGGTGGAAATCAAAACTAAAGTGTCTAAAATTGAAGCAGAGGTTATATCGAGAAAAAAGAGAAAATATCTTCGTGATGTCAGGGATCACGATTCGGGTAAGCTGTTTTCTTGGCAGTACAGCTTTAAGAGGAAGCGAGGCGCTTCCCGTGATGTCATCAGGGGCCCGAGATCGTCTGCAGGAGAGACCTCAGCTTCGTCGGCGGATGAATCGACTAGCAGGAAGAGCGTTTCTTTCGAAAGTCTGAATATTGAGCATGAATCATTTATGGAGGCCAATGGAGCAGCAGGTGATTCCGAACAGACCTCAGCACAGCAAAAAGGAAGAGGGCGCCGGTTTCAAACGAAGGGAAGGAGAAGATAGTAGTATATCGAGAAAAGAAGAGGAGGGAAATGTTTTTCCAAAAACTGTTTTTTCCAATGAAAGGGAAGCACGACAGAACTTCATGCAGGACTTTGTGCAGGACTCAATGTTATATGGAAATGTTTGGTTTTGTTAGTGAAGAGAATGTGCTTCAAGAAGTTTCACCAGGTCCTTGTAACAATACGGACATTCATGAAGGTGAGAACTATAATATAGTTAACATTTCTGATTTACATATTTCTGAGAGTGCTATGCAAGTCCTGTTTAAGGGTACTAAATTTGTGCCCGTTAGCTTTCCCTCTTTGGCAGATTTATGTATGGAAATTAAGCAATTTTGCAGAAAGTTGTACTTAAGGGATTTTTTTGGAGATCAAAATTGTTCGTCTCATGATAAAACCAATGAAGCAAATGTGATTGATGTTGATGTTGAAAATTTTGATTGCTCAGAGAATGTTGAATGTTCAGAAGATTCTTTGCTAAATTTAACATTACATGAAAATGAATTTGTGGATATTCATGCATATGAGGAAGTGGGTGAACATGGGGGGGGGCTTCTCTTTTAGTACAGGCTATGGTAGGCTAACAGTTCCCAAAATTCCCTATCACAGTGAATTTATGCCACCAAGAAGAAATTTGGTCATTAACGTTTTTGAGAAGACACTATTGAAAATTGTGGAAGAAGAACATAATAAATTTTGTAGGAAAAAGAAAAAATACAATTTAAATAGAGAAGAGTGGAAGGCTCTGTCACATTTAAAAGTTGTTAATGACCAGTATGTGTTTTCTCAAGCTGATAAAGGTGGGAACTGGGTAGTTCTTTCCAGGGACAAATACAATTCCATGGCTCTGGAACTGTTAAGGGACACCAATACTTATTCAGAACTACCCATAAATCCATTAAGAGAATATAATGCTTTACTATTGGAACTATTGGAAAGAGGTGAAAGGTTAGGTTTTCTAACATCGGGGGATGTAAGGAAGTTACATATCAAGAATCCTAGGATAGCTAGATTTTTCATCATTCCTAAGATACATAAATATATTATTAATCCTCCAGGGCGTCCCATAGTCTCAGGTAAAGGGGGTTATTTACAAAATGTAGGAATATTCCTCGATTCCTTATTGAAATGTCATTTGGCTAGGGTACAGTCACATGTTAAGAACAGTGATGAGATGTGCTTGGAAGTTAGTAAAATTGCATGGGATGATGATTTTTATTGGGCTAGTGTGGACGTCAGGTCCCTTTACACTAGCATCAATAGATTGCAAGGTTTAAAGGCAGTGGAAAAAATGTTGGGGGATGGACCTAGGACTTTCTACATTATCAGTTTATTGGACTTCTGTCTAACACATAATTGTTTTGGTTTTGAAGGGAAGCAATTTTTGCAGAAGGAGGGCACAGCAATGGGGGCAGCTTTCGCGCCCTCATATGCTATTTTGTTTATGGCACATTTTGAAAACAATTACATTTATCCTTCTGAATTTTATAAAAACAAAGTAGTTAAATACGTGAGATTTATTGATGATTTGCTATTCCTATGCAGGGGTATTCCAGAGGAATTCACAAACTTCGTTTGTGAGATGAGGAATAACACCTGGGGACTAGATTTCACTTACATTGTGGGGGGCAGAAGTATCCAATATTTAGATGTGGAAATCTATTTAGGTCCTGAAAATAAAATACAGTACAAACCACATTATAAAAAGACCGCAGCTGAGAATTTCCTTCATGCATCCAGCATGCATAGTGAGTTTTTGATAAAATCTTTACCTTTGGGTGAATTTAAGCGAATAGGTAGGCACACATCTGAAAAGAAACTGATTCCTAGTGAGTTCAATAAGGTTGAAAGAAAATTGATAGGAAGGGGTTATTCCAAAGGAGGTGTGAGGGAAGCTAGGAGGAAGGCAGAGTGTGAGTTAGGTCTTGGTGACCGAACCGGGAAATGGGGTGAGTCATGGAATTTTGGGAAATCTAGCATTGTTGATGACTATGGTGAAGATAGGTCTGGTGACAACATATTTTTTGTTACCAGATACTCACAATTTTCCAACACTCTCAGGGAAATAGTGCGGAGATTTTGGCCCATCATCAGTGAAGATGAAAAAATAGGAAAACTTTTTCCGTCGAGGGTTACCTTTTCTTACAAGAGGTATTTTAATCTCAAGGAATTGTTGAATTTCAGAGGGAACAACATACCTGATATAGGTAACAAAAGAGGAACATTTAGATGCGGAAAGTGCAAGGTTTGCAGTTGGGTTAAAAACTTGGATGGTATCAAAATCAATGAGGTCAGATACAAAGCTTTAGACTATTACGACTGTAATTCCACTGGGGTAGTGTATGTTATTGGGTGTGGATGTGAGAAACCAAAATGGTATGTAGGTCAGACAACAAGGAAGGTCAAACTCAGGATTCTTGAACATTTGGGAGATATAAGAAATAAGAGGTTAGAAAGTCCAATAGGAAAACACTTTTGTGAACAACATAAGGGGGTTCCGGAGGGTTTTATGTTTGGTGTTCTGGGTAGGCCCAATGTATTTGGAAATGAAACCATGTTTCGTGAGAAATTGTTATTAATGGAATCCAGATTCATTTTCAATTTGAAAACTTTGTTTCCCAATGGGATGAACTTGGAGGTCTAAAATTATTCCACATATCTATTGGTATTCAAAAATCACATAAATATTAAAATTTTAAGAAAATTCTGAGGTATTTAAAATTTTGAAGACATTATAAAATATTTTAGGATAGTTTATCCATCAAGATTATATGTGATATGTAGCAGAATTTTTGTGTGGGTTTTCCAGAGAAACATGATTCATTTACATTGATGTATCCATGCATTAATTTCTGTGTGGGTTTTTTTGGGAAACATGATCTATTTACATTGATGTATTTATGTATTGATTTATTTATTATATTCATAAAAACAAGAGTCATGAATTGTTTTTGCATTTCATATAAGTAAAGGGAAGCTGTTGCCAGAAAGATATATTTTTTATACATAGTATAAAGGAAATTTAATTGAAAAATTAGGGGATGGTGTTTCAATTAATCAATTAAATGTTTGTTTAAATATGGGTGGTGTTTGATATGTGAATTGTATTCCAGGAGAAGGCGAAGGCCGAGGTACCAGAATTAAAAATTTCAAACGTACAGCAGCTTGGTGTTCTTTTTTAGTATATTGAAATTCGTGAAACTTGAGGAGGAGTGGTGGTGTTGTTTTTGTCACTCTGTAGTACCTGTCAGATTTTCTAGGGGCCAGTGGTAAAGTGTCTGGAGTAAGACTTGATTCCATAAAGACATCATCTACAACATCCAGAATAGGGGGTATAGTTAGGGGCCTGTGCTGAGGCAACTCTAAAAATTCTCCGAGTTTCTTTTTGGACTGAGGATAATCCTAACATTCGCAGCGGAAATGCTCTCTTAAAGTATGCAAGGTTTCACCAAAAGAAAAATCCTCTGGAGGGGAGGCAGAGGGAATCGATTCCTCTGCATCTGAATCCTCAAAGGTAGATAAAAGTATGCCCTGGCAATCAGAAGGATCAGAGTCATCGGACTCCTGGTCTGTAGAATCAGAAAAACTCAATTCTTGGTCTCTTCGCAGGGGAAGGCTGGCTTCCCCTAATTAGGGTGATAAGGTCTTCATCCACTCTAAGCATTTGGTTTTGAGGCATGGGAGCTTGAGCATACGCTTTGGTTTGTCGGTTTTCTAGGCATAGTGCGTACCTCTGGACCTGAGAAACTCGTTAGTTTTAGCTAAAAAATAAGTTGTCAGTTTAATGCGAATATCGGTAGGTCGGAATACACCCTCAGAAGCCGGTGCCGGCACAGCGGCTCCAGACCCATCCGAGGTAGAGACATCCGCAGGTTCCATAGTCAAAGAAGCATCTTGCGGCATACCGGACTCCGAATGCATCTCAGCAGAGGCCTGTGAATCTGAGAAGCAGGCATCAGGGACTGCAAAGGCACCTCACTGAGTACCGGCAGACTGGTGACTAGCTTAATGGAAGCGTCGTCGGCAATTTTTGACCTACTGGGTCTGTCTCTGTCTTTATCTTTGTGCTTTTCGGAAGATCGGTAGTCGGATGGCTTACCAAAGCCATTTCGGAATATGGAGAACGAGAGCAAAAGAATTTAGCGCCAAAAATAGACGACGAATGGTTTGGGCGTTAAACAAGGCACAAAACCAACAGCGAGGGAAGTCGTGCTCTGGGTCTAAACAGGTGATGCAGTAAGAATGAAAAAGTACAGTTGTGCACACTTACCATAAATGTAGATGTTAGAGTGTATTCACTGTTGCAGTCATTACATTTGGGGTAATCTGCTAGCAGGTTGCCCTCAGTCGGCCTGATTAACAAAGTCTTGGGTCCTGCGTCGGTTGCTGTCCCTTCTTCCATGACGTCAGGTCGTCAGGGGTATAAAAATTACAGCTGTGTACACTTACCATAAATGTAGATGTTTGAGTGTATTCACTGTTGAAGTCATTACATTTGGGATAATCCTGCTGGCAGGTTGCTCTCAGCCGGCCTGAATTCCAAAGTCTTAGGTCCTGCGTCGGCCGGTGTCGCCCCTTCCCGGACGTCAGGTCGTCAGGGGTATAAAAGAAGCAGCCAACACCATTTTCTTCAGTTTTTCTTGCCCCAGTATATATATATATATTTCAGAAATACACCACTATAAATTTTACCTTCATCTATAAACAAATACACCACATAGGTAGTATAAATCAGAGAAGGAAAGATAAGATCCAAAAGAAAAAAGGGGGAAGGGGGGTGGGTAACCTGGACTGCAACAGTGAATACATTAGAACATCTACATTTATGTTAAGTGTACACAACTGTAATATATTCTTCGTGTTTCACTGCTGAAGTCATTACATTTGGGTAGAGTCCCAAAGCTATGGTTGGGAGGCTAGAACTAGACAGCAGTAGGAGCGGCTATGAGGCCTTGCAGGACTGCAGTGACAAAGCCTGCCCTGGATAAAGAGTAGAGTGGCAGATGACAATTCTTTGTGAAGGTGTGCACTGAACTCCAAGTAGCCTCCTCTAAAATGTCTCTGGTTGGTACTCCCCTGAGAAAGGCTGCTGAAGTAGCTGCAGCTCTGGTGGAATGAGGCCTAATGCTCTTAGGCACTGGCTTGCCATGGTGCAAGTAGCACAAACGAATGCAGTGGCCTAACCACTTAGAAATGGTCTGCTTTGAGATCGGCTTCCCTTGTGATCCTGCAGCATATGCCACTAGTAATTGCTCTGTCCTCCTGAAAGCTTTGGTTCTGTCCAAGAAGAGTCTAAGCTGTCTGTGTACGTCCAAAGAATGCAGAATTCTCTCCCCCTTGTTCTATGGATTTGGGTAAAAAGTTGGCAAGATGGATGGCTTGGTTAAGAGCCACAGTGGACATTACTTTAGGCATAAATGTTGGGTTTGCCCTCAGGGAAACTCTGTCTGGATGAAAAATGATGAAAGGTTCCACAGCCATGAGCGCCTGTAGCTCTGAAACTCGTCTTGCAATAGTAATTGCTAAGAGCAGAGCTGTTTTCCAAGATAAAACCTTCATATCAGCAGTAGCAGCTGGCTCAAAAGGAGGCAGTGTGAGCTTTTATAGGTTACAGGTTCATAGGTTGGCACTGACCTATCTGTCCGAAGGCATATATTAGCCCAGCCACGTTGTGTGGTATTCACCGCCCCTTTAGTAGTTCCCTAGACCCTTGTACTAGCAGCTAGTACCCTTGGCCCCTATCTAGTAGTGCTGTTGGTGTGATCCCCAGTGTGAACTTTCTGTTACCCATCCACTCATCAAGGTTCCTCTTGAAGCGTGATAGTGAGGGGCTCTGTCTTATGTAGATCGGGACCCTGTTCCATAGTAAGGGAAGTCTCTGTGAAGGGAATCTATCCCTCCAGCATGTTCTATTCATTGTTGTGTTGAGGTTTATATCCCTAGAGCGTGTAGCTCGAGTAGATTTGGTTTTGCTAAGATAGAGCATGTTCAACAATTCTGGGTTGGACATGGCTCTGTACGTTAGACAGAGATCGCCTCTGAGAAAGCGGTATGCAACAGAGAACAGTCTTAGCTTTTTCAATCATGCTGCATAGGGCAACTGTTTGAGGCCAGTAATTCTCTTGGTTAGGTACCTCTGTGGTCTCTCCAGCTGCCGGAGATATCTAGCCAGGTACATTCCAATTGGTGCATTGTACTCAATAATGAGTCTGATGAGGGAAGAGTAGAGGGGCACCATTACATCCTTAGATCTTGATGCGACCCCTTTCATGATCAGATGGGTCACATAGAATGATTTTCTAACCACTTTGGCAACATGGTTATCAAAGGAAAGCTGGCTATCTACTTGGGTCCCTAGATCCCTTATTTCTTCTTCAGATTTCAGGGGATTACCTTTTATGTTGTAGTTTGCGGGTACTCTGTTTTTTCCAAAGGGGATTACTACACATTTTTTTGCATTTAGCTTGAGACCATGGCTTTGACACCATGCATCAGTCTCATTTAGGCCCTTCTGGAGGATCTCCATGTTGGCCGGAGACTCTATTATAGCACCCAGTTTGCAGTCATCCTCAAACTTAGTCAGCCACAGCCCTTCCGTGCTTGCCTGTACTTCTAAGAAGTATATGCCAAACAGGAGAGGCCCCAGGACAGAGCCCTGAGGCACACCACTCGTTACTGGCCTGGATTCGGACATAGATCCAAGACATAGTTGAGGTCCCGTGCAGGTATTGGTAGTCTCCTTGGAGGGCCTTAAATTTTTGGCTCCTCCGAGGTACTGCCTTAATAAAGGGTGAGAAAAAAGTGGTGGCTCTGTATTGTAATGAGCTGAAATAGCAGAGGCATGAATTTTAATTGATGAAAAAGATAGGCCTTTGTCCAGCATCTCAGTTAAGTATTGCAAAATCTGAGGAATATTTGGTACCGCTGTATCAGTTCCTTGTGCCTGGTTCCAGACACAGAATCTCTTCCATTTTCCAGCATAAGACTTTCTAGTACTAGGCCTTCTGGCTTCCAGAATGACATCCATCACAGCTTTACTGAGTGGTGTTTTTTGTATGACTACATTATCCGCCATGCTGCCAAGTTTAATGTCCTGAGTTGGCTGTGCATGATCTGATTGTTTTGCTGGGACAGCAGTCGAGGTATTTGAGGTAAGGTCCAAGCTGGGTATAGAGATAAGTTCCTTAGTATTATATACCGTACTGGCGTGGCCAGTCTGGGGCAATCAGTATCATCTTTGGCTTCTCCTGTCTGACCTTTAGGAGCACCTTGGGGAGGAGAAGCAGTGGAGGAAAGGTATATACTGATAGGTTTTTCCAGCTGAAAGATAGGGTGTCCACTTTCCATGCTTGTCTGTGACCAGTCCTTGTGCAGAATCATTTTAGTTGGTAATTGAGAGGGGAGGCAAATAGATCTATGCCCGGGCATCCCCATTTCCTTGTTATCATGCTGAAGACTTGTGGATCCAGCTTCCACTCGTGGGGATCCATGAGATTTCTGCTTAGTTCATCTGCCAGAGTATTTTCTTTTCCTGGCAGGAATTGTGCCTGTAGATGTACTTGGTAAGTCAAAGCTGTGTCCCACAAGGTCATGGCTAGTCTGCAAAGGGGGTATGAATGTGTGCCCCTCTGCTTGTTTATATACCACATGACCGTGGTGTTGTCTGTCTTTATCAGTAGTTGTTCTGGTTGAAGTAGGTCCTTGAAGGCTGTCAGTGCATTTTGAACAGCTAACATCTCTTTTCGATTGATATGTAGATGCATTTGGTTTGAGGCCCATGTGCCCTGAATGCATCTTCCTGCCATGTGGGCTCCTCAGGCATAGTCTGATGCATCCGTTGTTAGTGTCTGCCTGGCTGGAGGTAATGTGAATGGCTGTCCCTTGTTCTGGAGACAAGCCTTTGCACATAATCAAAACTCCTGTTGCAGGCAAGGAATGAAAATAATGACTGTTTCCAGGCTGTGGCAATGTTGAGTCCAAACACTTTTTAGGTACCATTGAAGTTTCCTCATATGCAGTCTTGCATATGGAATTAGTAGGATGCAGGAGGCTATGGAGCCCAAAGCCTGCAGAATTTTTCTTGCAGATAAGTGGGCCTTTGTTGCCAACATTTTGAAATAGGTAGTTGCCTTTGTTTGTCTGGCGTCAGATAAGCCATTTGGGCAGTTGTATTCAAGCTTGCACCCAGGAATATTATCTCTTGCGAGGGTACTAGTTTTGATTTCTTTTTGTTGACTGTGTATCCCAGGCATGTTAGAAGTCTTTTCACAAACACCAGATGTTGAAGAAGAATGTTCTTGTTCTCTGCTTGAATGAGACAGTCGTCCAAGTAAGGATATATTTGTATAACTCTGTCTGCAAAATGCAATTACTGGTGCCAGGCACTTTGTAAAGACTCTGGGCGCAGTAGATAAGCCAAAGGGCAGTGCAGAGAATTGGTAATGCATTCAACCAGCCTTGAATCTTAGGTATCGTCTGCATGATTGTCTGATTGGAACATGCAGGTATGCCTCTTTTAGGTCTAAAGTCACAAGTCAAGCATTCTTGCCCAACATGGGCAAAAGCTGCTGCGAAGTCAACATTTTGAATTTTGGAATATCCAGGTAAGTGTTCAGAATAGATAGGTCCAGTATCGGCCTCCAGGCCTTGTCCTTTCTGGGTACCAAGAACAGTCTTGAGTAAAATCCTTGTCCCTGCTCTTGCTCTGGTACTTGTTGAATGGCCCCCATGTCCATGAGGGATGAGACTTGTTTTTGTGCCTCTGCCCACTGATTTTTTGGCACATCTGGCCAGCCGTTTGCCTGTGGCAGAATATGGAAATGGAACTTGTAGCCTTGTGACACTATATTTAGAACCCACTTGTCTTGGGTTATGATGTGCCAATTTTGAGCAAAAAGTGCTAATTTTCCCCCTAAGGGTGCTGCCAGAAGATAAGTGCTTGCTGCAGGCAGGGGGAAATCATTGGGACTATTTTCTGTATGTTTGTGATCTATCTTCTCCAGCTTTGGAGGTAGAAGCCCTCCATTGCTTGGACCTATAAGAACCTTGCACCTGGGATCTGCCCCTAGGGCGTCTGGAACTGCCCCTTTGAGGTCTGTCTGACACAGGAAAGGACCAATTCTTTGTAGGCCAGTGTCTACTAAACCTTGGTGGCTGTACTTGTAAAAAATCTTTGACAGTTTGCATAGATTTAGCTTTGTCCTCCATTTTCTTTAACACCTCTTCTGCCTTAACACCAAATTTACAGTTGCGTACCTACCATAAATGTAGATGTTTGAGTGTATTCACTGTTGCAGTCATTACAATTGGGTTATCCTGCTGGCAGGCTACCCACATTCAGCCTGAATTCCAAAGTCCTGGTCCGGCGTCGGTTGCTGTCCCCTCCTCCCTGACGTCAGTGCGCCAGGGGTATAAGAGATTCAGCAGACGCCATTTTCTTCAGTTTTTCTTGCCCCAGATGTCAGGTGCTCCCAAAAGGGTAGGCTAATTTATGCCAATAAACATGCATGCAGTAAAGTAAAGCTCTACCTTCACCTACAAGCAAATACACCACATAGGTTGTATAGAATAGAGAAGTACAGATAAGACCCAGCAAAGGAAAGGGGGATGGTGGGTGGGTAACCTGGACTGCGACAGTGAATACACTCGAACATCTACATTTATGGTAGGTACACAACTGTACTATGTTCATCGTGTTTCACTGTTGCAGTCATTACAATTGGGTAGAATCCCAAAGCTAAGGTTGGGCGGCTGGGGCTAAATAGGATTAGGAGAGGCTATGAGGCCCTGCAGAACTGCAGTAGCAAAGCCTGCTCTGGATTTAGAGTAGAGAGGTAAGTGATAGTGCTTTGTAAAAGTGTGCACTGAACTCCCAAGTTGCAGCCTCTAAGATGTCTTTGGTTGGCACTCCTCTGAGGAAGGCTGCTGAAGTGGCTGCTGCTCTGGTTGAATGTGGCCCGATGCCCTTAGGCACTCATTTGCCATGCTGTGAATAGCAGAAACGAATGTAGTGGCCTATCCATTTTGAAATAGTCTGCTTTGAGATCGCCTTTCCTTGTGATCCTGCAGCATATGCCACTAGAAGTTGTTCAGTCTTTCTGAAAGCTTTGGTTCTGTCCAAGTAAAAGCGTAGCTGCCTGTGAATGTCCAGAGAATGTAGAAGTCTCTCACCCTTATTCTACATTCATCTACAGACCATTCATCTGCCAACTTTCTTTCCCAATCCACAGAACAAGGGTGAGCAGATTCTGCATTCATTGGATGTACACAGACAACTTAGATTCTACTTAAACAGGACAAAATCTCTAATAAAATCTGAACAACTATCGGTAGCATTTGCTGCAGGGGCAGAGAGAAAGGCTATTTCAAAGCAGACCATTTCCAAATGGATAAGCCATTGTATTTGTTTCTGCTATATGCACCATGGTAAACCTATTCCCAAGGGGATCAGATCTCATTCCACCAGGGCTGCATCTACTTCTGCAACCTTTCTCAGAGAGGTTCCTACCAGAGACATTCTAGAAGCTGCTACCTGGAGTTCAGTTCATACGTTCACCAAACATTACCATTTACCTCTCTTCTCTAAATCCAGAGCTGGCTTTGCCACTGCTGTCCTGCAGGGCCTTATAGCTGCTCCTAATGCTGTATAAATCCATCCTCCCAGCCATAGCTTTGGGATTCTACCCAAATGTAATGACTACAACAGTGAAACACGAAGAGCATAGTACAGTTGTGTACACTTGCCATAAATGTAGATGTTCGAGTGTATTCACTGTTGCAGTCCTGGTTACCCACCCTCCAGCCCCTGTTTTTCTCTTACTATACCTCTCCTTTCTATTACTATGCCTTTGTGGTGTATTTGCTTTTGTTTGGAGGTATATTTTTTGTGTTTTAAATTACACACACACACATATATATATATATATATATATATATATATATATATATATATATATATATATATATATATATATATATATATATATATATATATATATTGCTCCCCATTTGGGGGGGCACCTGACATCTGGGGCAAGAAAAACTGATGTAATGGCGTCGACTGCATGATGTTCTTCGTGTTTCACTGTTGCAGTCATTACATTTGGGGTAATCCTGCTGGCAGGTTGCCCTCAGCCAGCCTGAATTCCAAAGTCTTGGGTCCTGCGTTGGCCGCTGTCGCCCCTTCCCTGACGTCAGGTCGTCAGGGGTATAAAAGAAGCAGCCGATGCCATTTTCTTCAGTCTTTCTTGCCGTGCAGTGCCCGAATCAGAAGCAGTTTGCAAGTGCCTGTCGGCCAACTCCTGAAATTTTCGTGTTTGAGTTTCAGAACCGAAGTCTTCAATAAAGCTAAGTACCCCGTTGGGGAAACTTTTTTCTTGCTCCAGACCGATGTCAGAAAAACTTAATAATTGTATTTCTTGTGGAAAGCAAATACCTCATAAGGATTTTCATTCTTACTGTATTTCTTGCCTAGGCCCTTATCACAACGTTACTGGTTGTCGGTTTTGTGCTAGATTTAACCAATGCACTATTAAGTGTCGGTATGATTTTGCTTTAAACTTTTTTGGACACCGGTTTAATTATCCTGAAATGTCGGATAGCCATCCAACTACCGGAGAAACGCAAAGAAAAGGATAGAGAAAAACAACCGAGGCCCAAAACCAACGACGAAGTTTCTCCTAAGCTAGTCGCCGGTTCGCCAGTTCTCAGTGAGGCGATTTTGCAGCCCCTGACGCCCACTACTTCAGAGTCACAGGCCGCTACCGACTCCCACGTGGAGTCGGACATGCCGCTGGATACTCAAGGTATTGGAGCCTCGGACGCTAATCCCTCCGATGTGTCCGGAGCCGCTGAGCAGGTATCTGCTTCTGAGGGTGTATTCAGACCTAAACATCTTTACATTAAAACTATTTCAGCTTCAAAGGCAAAGACTAAAGCACCTTCTAAAGCAAGGAAACAAACTCAAGAGCCATGTGGACAGGCCTCTATGCCCAAAAAACAGATGCACAAAATGGCCGAAGACTTGATTACTTTGATCAGGGGTGCCCATCCCCCTCCTGATAAGAGGCCTAGGCAAGACACTGACTATGAATCTTCAGATCAGGTTTCTATTTCTTCTGATTCCTCTTCTGATCAGGAATATTCTCTTCCCCCCATGAGGATTTTGATGCTGAAGAATCTATACCTTCAGCATTTCCTCCTGAGGACTATTCCTTTGGGGAAACCTTGCATACCATGAGGGAGCATTTCCGCTGGGAGAGCCAAGACTTTTCAGAATCTAAAAAGAGGCTCGGGGATTTTCTTTTACTACTTCAGCACAGGCCTCTAGCCATTCCACCTGTGTTAGACATTGTAGATGTATTTTTGGAGTCTAGTCTGACCCCTGACTCCTTACCCCCAGCTCCTGTTAAGCCTGACAGATATTACAGGGTTCCTGACACTCAAATTTATTTTTAGAAACCCTGCTGCTGACCCAGAAACTATTTCACAGGGTCCAAAGGGAGATAAGGCTTCCACTGCAAAAAAACCATCCCCCTCTGACAGATTCAAGGGCACTGGATAGATGGGGCAAAAAAGGTTTACACATCTGCAACTTTGGCTGTAAGGGCCTTAAACTGTCAATTTCATATGCTTAAGTATCAGCAACATGTCATGGGATTGCTTAAACAGAAAATGTTAAATTCTGAATGTGCAGAAAACAAGGAAATGCAGGATTTATTGTATGCAGCAGAACAAGTTGGAAAACTTACTTTGCAATGTAGTTTTGATACTTTGGAGGCCTCCTGCAGGGCCGCAGTTATGGGTTCTGTAATTAGGAGGTATGCTTGGTTAAAGGAACAAAATCTGCCTGATCATGTTAAAGTAAAATTACTAGATGCACCTTTACAGCATGATACTTTGATGATCATCGTGTTTCACTGTTGCAGTCATTACAATTGGGTTATCCTGCTGGCAGGCTACCCGCAGTCGGCCTGAATTCCAAAGTCCTGGTCTGGGGTCAGTTGCTGTCGCCTCCTCCCTGACGTCAGTGCGCCAGGGGTATAAAAGATGCAGCCGACGCCATTTTCTTCAGTCTTTCGTGCCGTGCGGTGCCCTAAGCAAAAACAGTTCGCAAGTGCCGGTCGACCGACTCCTGAGATTTTCAAGTTCGAATTTCAGATCCGAAGTCTTCATTAAAGCTAAGTACCCCGTTGGGGAAACTTTTTTCTTGCTCCAGACCGATGTCAGAAAAAGTTAATTGCATTTCTTGTGGGAAGCAAAATACCTCATAAGTATTTTCATTCTTACTGTATTCCTTGCCTTGGCCCTGACCACGACGTTGCTAGTTGTCGGTTTTGTGCTAGATTTAACCAACGCACTATTAAGCGTCGGTACGGTTTTGCATTTCATTATTTTGGCAGAAGATTTAATTATATAATGCCGTCGGAACAGCCGACTACCGGAATTTATAAAAAACGCAAAGACAAAGAAAATGACAGGCATCCGAGGTCCAAAACCAACGAGGCTTCAGCTAGGCCAGTCACCGGTTCTCAGTGAGGTGCTTTCGCAGCCCCGGACGCCCGCTACCTCAGAGCCACAGGCCGCTTCCTACTCCCACGTGGAGCCGACTAGGCCACTGGAAACTCAAGGTATTGGACCCTCGGAAACTATTCCCTCAGGTGGGTCCGGAGCCGCTGAGCAGGCATCTGCTTCTGAGGGTGTTTTCAGACCTACACAGTTATATGTGAAAATAACTTCAGCTTCAAAGGCAAAGACTAAAGCACCTTTAAAGACAAAGAAACACTTTTTAGACACCATTGTAGTTTCCTCAAATGCAGTCTTGCATATGGAATTAGCAGAATGCAGGAGGCCATTTAGCCCAGAGCCTGCAGAATTTTTCTTGCAGATAACTGGGTCTTTGTTGCCATGCTTTTGAAGTAAGAAGTCAGTTGCCTTTGTTTGTCTGGCGTGAGATAAGCCATCTGGGCAGATGTATTTAAGCTTGCACCCAGGAATATTATCTCTTGAGAGGGTACTAGTTTTGATTTCTTTTCGTTTACTGTGTACCCTAGGCAAATTAGTAATCTTTTTACAAACACCAGATGCTTTAGTAGAATGTCTTTGGTCTCTGCTTGAATTAAGGCAGTCGTCCAAGTAGGGATACATTTGAATTCCTTTTTGTCTGCAAAATGCAATTACTGGTGTCAGGCATTTTGTGAAGACCCTGGGTGCAGTAGATAAGCCAAAGGGCAGTGCAGAGAATTGGTAGTGCATTGAGCCAGCTATGAATCTGAGGTATCTTCTGCAAGATTGTCTGATTGGGACATGCAGGTATGCCTCTGAGGTCTAAAGTCACAAGCCATGCCTTCTTGCCCAGCATGGGCAGAAGCTGCTGCAGAGTCAACATTTTGAATTTCGGAACGTCCAGAAAAGTATTTAGAATAGACAGGTCCAGAATTGGTCTCCATGCTTTGTCCTTTATTGGTACTAAGAAAAGTCTTTAGTAAAATCCTTGTCCCTGCTCTTGTTGTGGCACTGGCTGAATGGCCCTCATGTCCATGAGAGATGAAACTTGTTTTTGTGCCTCTGCCCATTAATTGTGTGGCAGGTCTGGCATACCTTTTGCCTTTGGAAGGGTGTGAAAGTGGAACCTGTAGCCCTGAGAGACTATATTTTGGACCCATTTGTCCTGGGTGATCGTCTGCCAATTTTGTGAAAAAAGTGCTAGCTTTCCCCCTAAGGGTGCTGTTAAAAGATAAGTGCTTGGTATTGGCAGAGGGAAGTCATTGGGACTGTTTCCTATATGGCTGTGATTTGTCTTCTCCGCTTTTGGAGGTATAAGCAACCCACTGTTTAGACCTGTATGAGCCCTGGGGCTGGGATCTGCCTCTGGGGCATCTGCATCTGCCTCTTTGTGGCCTGTCTGACACTGGAAAGGACCAATTCTTTGCAGGCCAGTTCCTGCTAAATCTGGGAGGTTGTACCTGTAAGAAATCCTTGACTGTTTGCATACATTTAGCTTTGTCCTCCATTTTCTTCAACACCTCTTCTGCCTTAACACCAGACAAAGTATCATGCTGTAGTGGAGCATCCAATAATTTTGCTTTAACATGATCAGGCAGAGTCTGTTCCTTTAACCAAGCATGCCTTCTATTAACAGAACCTGTTACAGCGGCCCTGCAAGAGGCCTCCAGTGAATCATAACCACATTGCAAAGTATGTTTTCCCACTTGTTCAGCTGCATGCAATAAATCCTGTATTTCTTTGTTTTCTGCTCACTCAGAATTTGTCAACATTTTCTGTTTAAGAAGAGACATAAGATATTGCTGATATTTAAGCATATGAAACTGACAATTTAAGGCCCTAACAGCCAAGGTAGCAGGAGTGTAAAACTTTTTCTCCCATTTGTCCAGGGCCCTTGAATCCCTATCAGAGGGGATAGGATTTTTTGCAGTGGATGCCTTGACCCCTTTGGGACCCTGAGATATAGTTTCTGGGTCAGCTGCAGGGTTTTTATAAAGAAATTTACGTGAATCAGGAACCCTGCAGTATCTGTCTGGCTTAACAGGAGCTGGTGGTAGAGAGTCAGGAGTGAGACTGGACTCTATAAATACATAATCTACAATGTCTAAAACAGGAGGAATAGCAAGGGGCCTGTGCTGAGGTAGTAAAAGAAAATCTCTGAGCCTTTTCTTAGATTCTTCTTGGCTCTCCCAATGGAAATGCTCCCTCATAGTATGCAGGGTCTCACCAAAAGAATAATCCTCAGGAGAAGAGGCTGAAGGGATAGATTCTTCTGCATCAGAATCCTCATAGGGAGGAAGAGAGTATTCCTGTTCAGAAGAGGAATCAGAGGAAATAGAAACCTGATCTGAAGATTCATATTCTGTCTCTTGCCTAAGTCTCTTATCAGGAGGGGGATGGGAACCCCTGATCAAAGTAATTAGGTCTTCAGCCATTTTAAGTATCTGTTTTTTAGGCATGGAGGCCTGTCCAGGGGAATGCTGTACTTGTTTCTTTGTCTTTAGAGTAGCTTTAGTCTTTGCCTTTGAAGCTGAAGATGGTTTAACATATAACTGTGTAGGTCTGAAGACACACTCAGAAGCCGATGCCTGCTCAGCGGCTCTGGACCCATCTGAGGGAATGATTTCCGAGTGTCCAATACCTTGAGTATCCAGAGGCCCAGTTGGCTCCACGTGGGAGTCGGAAGCGGCCTGTGGCTCTGAGGTAGCGGGCACCAGGGGCTGCGAAAGCGCCTCACTGAGAACCGGCGACTGGCCTAACGGAGGCCTCGTCGTCGGTTTTGGACCTCTGGTGCCTATCCTTTTCCTTGTCCTTGCATTTTTTGTAAACTCCGGTCGTCGGCTGTTCCAACGGCATTATATAATTAAACCTTCGGCCAAAGTAATGAAATGCAAAATCGAACCGACGCTTAATAGTGTGTTGGTTAAATCTAGCACAAAACCAACAGCTAGCAACCTCGTGGTCAGGGCCTAGGCAAGGAATACAGTAAGAGTGAAAATCCTTATGAGATATTTGCTTCCCACAAGAAATACAATTATTAACTTTTTCTGACATCTGTCTGGAGCAAGAAAAAAGTTTCCCCAACGGGGTACTTAGCTTTAATGAAGACTTTGGTCCTGAAATTCAGATTTGAAAATCTCAGGAGTCGGCTGACCGTCACTTGCGAACTGCTTTTGCTTTGGGCACCGTGCGGCAAGAAAGACTGAAGAAAATGGCGTTGGCTGCATCTTTTATACCCCTGGTGCACTGACATCAGGGAAGAGGCGACAGCAACAGACGCCAGACCAGGACTTTGGAATTTAGGCTGACTGAGGGTAGCTTGCCAGCAGGATAACCCAAGTGTAATGACTGCAACAGTGAAATACAATGAACATCCTGGGTGCAGTCCAATTTAAATTCCATCATACGAGAGATGGTTTCCCCAAAGGAAATCTCCTCAAAAGACAAACATTGACTAACAGAATCCTCCTTCTCAGAACCATAATCCAATGGAGATGGAATCTTAGATCAGTAAGCCTAAGACTCTTAATCAGAGAGTCTATGTCCTCATCAGTAGAATCCTGTTCCCTCCTGTTAAGAGGAGTACAGGACCAAGGAGGAGCAGGAAGAGAGACGCCTTGAGGAGTCTTCAAAGTCATGTGAGTATTAAATAAAATGTTTAAAATCCTGTCATTCACTCTGAGGATCCTTATGGGCAGGGGAAATATGCTGGGTCTTGTACTGCCTCTTTAAAGGGAAGTCTGTCCTAAACATCTTATGAAGTTTGGACCCCTGCCAACTCTCAATCAACGTAGTAGAAATCTCCTCCTTAACAAGAATCTACAGAACACCCCTCGGTCCCTCAGAAATATTCAGCTGTGATTTCCCTCTGAACATCTGAAAGTGATGTTTGCAGAGCCTAAGTGGCCGTAGGAGAAGCCAGATCCATTCCAGCCTCTGAATTGGTTGCAGCAGAGGAATCCAATAGACAAACTGGGTGAACCTCTGGGCTTTCACCAGCCTCGAAAGAGATGTCCATGGCAGGTGGTACAGCAGTAGAATCCGACCTAACTTTTTTTGCCTTCTTAGCAGATGTCTGACCCTTGGGTTGTGACAATTCTGGCATTGTACCTTGGCACCAACAATTGAAGGCGTTGGTTTTCCAGGTAGACAGACAAGGAGGAGAGACAACTACTAAGAGCTTTAAGGACAAACACCTGACAAACAGGGCACTACGTATAGTTGTGAGAAGCACTTAAGCAAAACAAACACTATTTGTGACCGTCCTTATGGAGCATTTCTCCCCCACACTTGCAATTTCTCTTTCTGGATGACATGTAACCACAAAACCAAAAGAAAAGGCAATGATAAAAAGTAAAACCACAACCGGGCACTTATCTGAAAATGCAAGGTAACCAGCAGACAAAGAAGCATTCAGACAGACGATTGAAGATGGCATTCGGACTGGCGGCTAAGTAGTTCTAAGGAAGTTACGCCCATATGTCACCTTTATGCCCTACACCATGAGTGGGGAGCATACATGTGATGTACGATGTCCCTATTACAACCTAAGGCTTTGGTATACTGGTTGGATGTCAGGCTACCCTTGGCAAGGGATCCCTAGTGTAATGAATAATGCAACAGTGATATGGACGGACATCAGTTATTACCTCCTTCAAGTCTACTTGAAGGGGGTCTCTGATCTGGTCCAGGATACCTGTACTTTTAGGGCCCAAGTGCAGACACCACCAAGCCTGCTCGGAGTCATCTGTAATCAGGTTCTTCCAGTGAGCTGGCAATTGGAATGTCATACCTTTTTTCTTTGACACCAACCCTGTTCCTACTTTATGCAAGGTGCAGATGGAAGGGTGTACTTCAAAGACTGAGCATGCTGATCCCACAGATTCCAGAGGTATTTACTGGAGATTTTCCTCATTTGTATGCAGGCCAGTGGGCACCACCAGAACAGGGGCAGCCATGTGCTACAGTATCTTGAGTTCTTTCTACCCGCCTTTACTGAAAGAAAACTGCGGGCGATAGCACTTGCTTCTGAGATAAGATGACCCTGGACATTTCAGAGTCTAGTAGTGCACTCCAAAACATGGTTCTTTGTGTGGGCTCCAAGTCTGACTTTTGCAGGTATTGTTACACAAAGGAGGCGGCTTCACGGTCTCTTTCAGACATGGTGCTTGACATCAGAGAAACCATGATATGGTGTCCCACTCGTCTCCTCTGACAATTTGCCATTTCTTCCTGTATAAAGGTTTTCCCCCTTTTGGCTATTCACTCTTTCCAGGCTTCCTATAAAAAGGGCTCTAGTCACTATACTTAGAAAGAGGACAGTAGAACATATGATGAACAACACAGATTATTTTCCCTTCTCCTCCAAGCCCCTAAAGATTTCATAAGCCTGTGGTCTAAAAATGATTCCCTGTTCTAGGAGGCACTGAGGAGCTTAACCTTTACATCTGCAGCCAGCAACTATGCAGAGTCATGAATGCCGTCTTAGCACTATGCCAATGGCAGCTGTCCTTGAAGCTGCATCTGCAACGTCAAACACACAATGAATGCCATGTCTACTTAGATGAATGGCTGGCTGAATGAGCTTTCCAAGAAAAGCTTTTGAGTCTTCCTTTTTTAGCTCCATCATTTGCTATAAATGATGTTCCTGGAACTTCAAAGATATAAAGGTTAAAGAGGCAGATGTATAACAGACAGTATCAGCGTCTGCTGCTGGATTTTTATAAAGAAATGTGTTGTGCCCCTGGACCCAATAAAAAATATTTAGTTTTTTTAGAAACCGTGAAGTGCCAGTCTGAATCTTAGGAATTAGTCTTAAGCATCCAGTAAGTTTCCTTCTACAAGGGGAACTGCCATTGGTTGGGAGGGTCATACCCTAGTAATTGTAATGCCCTCTTTTGGGCATCAGAAACCTCAGCAGTCTGCCACTAAAAAAGGTCCTCATGACGGCCAAGACATCTTTAAAATCTGATATCACTGGGGGACAGATTCTGGGGGTAAAGTGTCCTCACTGTTGGTAATGTAGTCCAGGGAAAAGGACATCCTCCTCTTGGGTGACACAGATACTGACTCTACAGAATCTTCAGCCAGAACAGAACACAAGTCCTTACTATGCTTATGGAGATGCTCATCTGCTGTCGAAGTTCTAGCATGGTTCAACTGCCAGCCTTACAAAAAGGGTTAAGAAACCTTGAGCCTGATGCTTGTGTCATCAGACAAGCAGGCATAACTTCCAGCTGAGGTTTTTTAGGACAACTGACTGAAGTCTGATCTAGAACGAGGACAGAAATCTCTCTGATCAGCCATGCAGTCACTGCTGTCTACTACGAGCAAAATTAAATACTCTTCCCTCTGCTTTACAATAGATCTTTCTACTGGTGGCAAAGAGTAATAACTGTTGAATATTTCTGCTCTTTGTGAGGTCCACACAGATGTGCCTGTCTCTACCATGGCTTCACTGAATAAGGAGATACGTGACACTTTTTACAATTTAGGTAACCTAACATGGCACCTCTGCCACTTAACTCTATAAATAATTTTGGCTAAAATACATTTTAACAGGAAGCAATGTCATGGTTAAAACCTACACTCTTATCTTGCCTGTCCTTGAATTTAATCTGCCTTTTAGAAGAACACTTATTTTGCTTGGTCGTCATCCCCAGACCTCCATTTGGGAAAGTCCAGTCCTGAGTAAACGTTACAAAAATTCAAGCTTCTAGCATTATAATCTCTTTAAGGACTTAAATAACAATTGCTAAAAACAGAAAAATCATTCTAGTGGGTACTTAGCTGCACTCTTGTACTTCATATCTGTTGTCTCAAACATGCAGGCAGACAGAAAAAAATGAAGATGGCCAACCATACATCCACCTTTAAACCAAGAAGTGGAAACATCTGAAGGGCAGAAGATGAGCCCTGAAACTCTGGCTAGATGCAAGAATGCACCTGCAGCAGACATTCTCAAATTTAAGACCACAGCAATCACTTACGTAAAGAAATGCCTAGAGACTACTCACAGAATGGGCACCATAATCCAACTAACTATCAAGAAAATGGCATTAGGCAAACGTGTCTTTCTAGCAAACCAGTATTCTCTCATGAATTGTAGTGTTTTAGATACACAGGGATCTAGAACACCAAAAGGCAATATTCCTTATACACAGCTATTAACAGCACAAACATAAATGCACATCCCTACACATTTAAATCTCACTGTATTACCTAATGAAACTTCAAGTTTCTCTATACACCCTTCCTTTCATTATTTTTAGCCTTTGAGAACAGCAGAACAGTTCTGAATTCTCCCAGATCTGCTCTAAAACTGTGAACCTTCCACATTCACCTGGTAAGAAGAAACTAAGTAAACAGCAAGCTACTATATGGTAATGTTATTACTATATTTATCCTAAACGTTTCATATTACGTTGGTTTCTTAATGGGTAATCTCCTCCATTCTCAAAAAAAGATTAAAGAAAAATGAGCACTTACGAAAACAAATCAAACCACTGTTGCTTTGTTACTGATTCTTGGCGAAGCAACTTCAAAACAATTGGACGCATAGAATCCCATTTGTCCTCAAACTGAAGGGAACCTTTATTCTGGAACACAAAAAAGTAACATTAGGAGAGCAATTTTGCCAGGAAAGCTTTTGTCATATATATGTGGTATACAACTTTAATATTAATGAGCTAGGTACATTAATCTACTTGACATTGTATACATTTTTAACAGATGTTGCCATTTGAATTTTACCCCTCAATAAAGTTAGCCCATATTTATAGTCTCTTAATTACTGGACATTTTTTACCACATTTGCCAAAACAAAATAAATTCACTTACGAAATGTACTTAATATCAAAGACTGCACATGCATGGAAGTGCAGAAATATAGTATGGAGTAGGAAAATTGCTCAACTGTGATCAAAGGAATTCCTTCACTGCTTGGAAACTCAGCAGCAATCTGGATCTCAGAATTCAGAAAGTGCATTCTTCACATGTGGGATTACCCAAGAACAGGAGCTGCTCATGGTACTGGCTACTGGGCTGCAGCCACCCATGGAAAGAGAAAAAAAAAGGATTATTTTATTATGTCACTGTGGCACTAGATTATTTATTTTCTCCCTTATATATTCATAGATTCTTACTAGGCTAACAACCAGGGTGAGTGTGTGTGTGTGTGTGTGTGTGTGTGTGTGGGGGGGGGCTTTCTAAGCCTAGCCAAGTTTTCCTAAAAGAATGATGTCCTCTAGCCAAATAGGACACTGAGGGACAGGCAATTTATAAGATACCTCTGTCCATAAGGGACATGGGTGCCAGGCATGGTATAAATTTCCTATTCCCCATCCACTGGTCTAGGCTGCACTTCAACTAGGTAAAAGACAAACTCAGCTTCACATTAATGGGAAGCCTGTTTCCAGAGGAAAGGGAGCCTCTGAGAGGAGTATCTGTTTAAGTCAAAGACAAAATTCAGGTCTCCAGACCTTGAGTTTCTGTTACTCTCTCTCACAAATACTTAAGAGATTCATAACTGTGGGGTGTGTGGATGACCTGCAAGTGAGTCATAGAACAATCCTCATCAATCTATAGGAAACGGAAGAGAATGAGTAGACAGAAAGGGTGTTAAGGCACTCTGCATAAGGCAGGTTTGTTACACTGTGTATACTTTTTTTGTCAGGAACCCCTGAGATTGCTCTAGTTGCTGCATATGCCTGGTCAAGCACTGTACTCTATAACTGGTCTGATAAGGGTGAAGTACACTAGGATAATGACATCTTTGGACCTAAATGCCAGTGTCTGCAGGGGAGTCGATAACCCCCAGCTTGCAAACTTAGACAAACCTTCAGCATTTGCTTCCATTTCACAGAAATAAAATGCCTAAAGGAGCAGGCCCAGTATCAAGCCCTGGGGAAACTCTGCTATTGACTGGCTTCTTGGTGGAGGTGGCCTCAACTATCGTGACTTTCTGAGTTCTATTAGTGAGCTAGTTGGCTATCCAGCGAGTGATAAAAGGGTTTACACCTAAATTAGTGAGCTTCTCTAGAATGCTTGAGTTGGTTATTGTATCAAAAGCCTTGGCCAGGTCAAAGTAAGCTATGTGCAGAGTCTTACCTTCATCTAATACTTTGGTGACCCAAAAGTCCACCAGATTTAATAGGCATGACCTTCCTTTTACAAAGCCGAACTGTAATGGGTGCAGCTTTTGTAGGTTACCTATGTCCTCATTTATCATGTCCATGATGATTCTTTCTATGGCCTTACACATGAGCCTGGTAAGACTTATGGGCCTGTAGTTACTCGGATCAATGTTTGGACCAACTTTGTGCAGAAGAATAGCTGTAGCTATCTTCTATTCCTTGCGCACAAAACCTGACTGAAGGCTCCAGTTAAGTGATTCAAAGTGGACCTGAGAGGTCATGTTTCATGCTATTTATTAATCATGCCAGGATATTACTGGGGCCCCATCACCGCAGTGTTTCTGGCCTTGGAAAGTGCATTGATGACCTGTTCCCTAGTAACGGTTGGGGAGATGGTGGTATGCGGTATTTCCTTTGAAATATCGGGTGATTGGGGGGGTGTGAAATTTGAGATGAACCTGTCAAACAAAAGGTTGGCAGTGGCTTCTGGTTCAGTGTGGGTGATGCCATTTACAAGTTCAGCACATTGTTGTGCATTTCCCCCAAGTTTACAGACATAACTGTAGAAAGCTTTGTGTTTTTTCTTTGACTGAAGCTATTTTTTTCTTCAAATTTAGCCTACGAAGTATTAACCCTCTTAGCTGCCTGTTTAGATTGGTCAGGGGACTTTTAGTATGTATGGCTTTGTTCCTCCTATACTTGGCCAAATTTTTTTTCTTTTGCTGTATAATCAATTGATATTTTGATTCCACCAGGGTGGCTTGTCTTTCAAGTTTGTCTTATTCTTAATACAAGTGGGCACATTTTGCACAATACAGCTATCAATATGGCTGTACAGAGATTTTGTAAATAGCTCAGCATATGCTATGGTGTTTGGGAGTGCTTGGATGGGACAGCAGAACTCCACACATACGTTCCAAGCTCTGAACTGCAGTAAAAAAGTAAGTTGTCTAATTATGGTTGTTGGGTGTTTTTTATGATTTTCTAAAAGGAAACTAAGGCGAGCATATGAAAGACAGAAAAATCACTGACAAAGGGTTCCCCAGGCTACTGTATGAAGTATTGAGGAGCCATCTCTATTACCACAGGTGATGGAGGCAGCCTAATTTGAAAATTCTGTAATAAGTATCTGCTCTGTCCTTACACGGACTCAGTAGAGCTGCATTAGTAAGTGGTTTTAGGTTAGGACTCACTGATCTGTCCCTATCACGGCTTCCCGAGAAGTGCCGTACAAAAAGATAAATAGCACTGTTGTATTAGGGCCCTGTTCATGAGGCAGCGTATAGGTAAATTGTTTTTGTGCCTGTTAATTCAGAGCTACCAGACTGTGCTGTAAATAAGCAGCTCTGTTCCTTATAACCGTTCCCTATTAGTGCTGTCCTTACAGCCGCTTCTTGTAGTGCCTTCTAGAGGCCTTTACTTCTACTGCATTGCCCTGATGAAAAGGCAGCATATGTTGTAAACTGCTTCCGTGTCCAGGAATACTGGAGCTACAGGGCTGAACTATTGCCATAACGGCTCTGTCCCTGTTACCACTCTTATAGAAAGCACCGGGTAGAAAGGCTGCTTGGGTGTGCTAAGCCTCCGAGTTTAAATAAGCTGAGCTACATGTGCACATAAATCAGATAGCGCTGCTTGGAAACCATTCAAACAGTCTTCCTGTGCCTTCTAAAGGTAACTACAGAACTAGGCCATTTAAATGCTGTTGTTAGTGCTCTGTCTGGAGCTCGCTGTATTTTGCCTTGCACCCCTGGCCTTGGTCTAATTCTGCCTGCAGAGTAAACCATAATTAGTCAGTCCAGCTCTGAAAAGTATCTGTTACAGTGGTTAGAAGTGTAGTAAATACTGTGCCTGATATTTAATGTGATGTCATTTTTAATGCATCTGTAACTCTGTTTTTTTTCCACCCAATCCACCCCACTAAACACTCTACTTGTTTTTTGCTTCCCTTAGCGCTCTCCTTTGTTTCTGCACCCTAATATAGAATCTCTGACCAAGGCTCAATCAAATCCAAACTAAAAAAGGGAATCTATCATACCTGTACCTGATAAGAATAACTCGGGAGACTGGGGGAAAAAAGTATGCCATCATCCCCTCTTAACTCATTACAGCTGAGTAACGTCTCCAGGCGTTTCTGCAGTTACCTCCTACTGCACCTCTAGGCGTCAAATATTGCCTGTTCATATTTACATTAATAATTCCAAAACCATGTTACATACAAGGTGTCAGAAAATTTTATCTTGAAGCATACATGATGGCAAACACAATTGTATTGATATATCTACTCTGTTAGTGGGCATTTGTTAAAAATATAAGGTGAAAACTTTATTTTTTAAATGCTGAAGCCACGCCCACTAGGAGTTAAAAGTACACCCCACAAAAGAGCTCTACTGGAGGGAACGAGTTAAATGTGCAAATATTTTAAACTGACCTTCCTTCTGTACACATTTACCTTATTCCTCCTTGGAATTCAGGTATCTGTAACCCAGAGTGAGCACAGTACCACGGGAACCCAAGGCCTTATACAGACCCCTTCTCATACCTTACACCTTATCTATCCCGTCCACCATTAAATACTAACTAGCTGACTGTAATGTTCCATTATAGTTGCAGAAATCCTACTGTTGTGGCTTATGGCTAACAGTTTTTTTAAGAAGCTCAGCACCTACTTGGTAGGGCTCCGCTACGCTCAGGCTCACTTCGCTCCCCACCCACCCTCCCATATAATTTCCTTTATACTTATCCACCTTCACCACACCTCTTCCTACTCCTCCCCTACCTTTCCCAACAGCTTCCTCACAGACATCCCCCTCCTATAGTTCCTACCTACACACTACTTATCACTCACCTCATCTGTCCACTGTCTACTCTATATTCTACACATATATCATGCCCTTCAAACCACAAGCATTACTCCTGATACCTATATTCTCCCTCCTCTACCTCCTCACCTCCTATCACGCACATCTACCCCCACCCTACATCCAAACAATTGTACTCTACATCCAAATACTAAACCTGAAACCTCCCTACAAACCAGCCCTACTATTCCAAACTATAATACTCTCCTTCCTAAAATAAAATTATCTCCTTCTCTCCCAACCACCTCTAAGCATAAAAGAAATATCTCCCTATTTAAACATTTACTCTACTTTAAACTACTACTTCTATCAGGGGACATCCATCCTAACCCAGGCCCCTCCCAAACTACCTTCCATAATCATCCTCCTGTGCAAACATCTACAAACCCCCACCCCCCTTCAAAAAGCAAGTATCTTTCTACTCTATCAACCTCAGGAGTGCAGTAAACAAAGTTCAGGACTTCCATGCCTGGTTAGCTAACTATACTCCTGACATAGTTACTCTAACTGAAACCTGCTAAAATCATATAATCAAGATAGTGAAATTACCCCACCTGGCTATAACATCTCAGACTTGACAGGCAAAGGAAAATAGGTGGAGGGGTACTCATACTCAACCCTGATAACCTCACAACTAGTCCAAACCTCCCTCTACCCTGATCACCTCACAACAACTAGTCCAAACCTCCCTCTACCCACTTTCTCTACACCTGAACTCCTACTTACCAATGTTAAACTCAACAACTTTACCACCATAACTGTGGTAGCTATTTATATCCCACCAGGAGACAATCTAGGCATACTAGAGAACATCCTATCCTACCTCTCCGCAGACCATCCACAATGAAACTATCATCCTAGGAGATGTAAACATAGATTGCCTTACTATTCAGACTCCCCATACTACCTCATGTATCAACCTACATGGATTTGAACAGCTAATCACATCCCCTACCTATATTAGTAAGTCACAGCTACCACAGTCTACTCTAGACTGCCTTTAGTCCAGACTCATTCTCTGACCAACTCTCCAGAATAGACTGGTCCCATCTCACAACACTTCCCCAAGATAAAGCCATCCACTCTTTCAACTCCACCTTTCCCAACATCCTCAACTCCCTTGCTCCCCTCAGAACTATCAGAATTATTAAAGACAAGATCAGCTTTTATGCCAACTCTCCCACCACCCTAAAATCTGATCCCAAAAAATTCTGGAGCACAATCAATCATTTATTGCATCCAGGAAACCCTTCCCCTCCTAACCCATGTCCAAATAAAGCCCCTAAAGAAACTGCTACTGCATTTAACAATCATTTCATCAACTCCATAACTACCATTATTAATGATCTTCCCACTCGGAAAAAAAAACTAATAACTCCCCTTTCTCAGCCTCTCCATCTCATCCTTCAAACTCTTTCTCAACCTCTCTACCTCATCCTTTAAACTCTTTCTCCCTCACATCAGTCTCAACTAACTATATTAAATCCCTACTCTCTAAACTCAAACCCTGCTCCCCTCAGCTGATAATCTACCTTCTTACTTCCTACAGATTGCAGCTGAATCCCTAGCCTATCCTGTATCCATCCTGATCAATCGATCTAGCTCCGAATCATATATTCCAGTAATTTGGAAAACATTCTACATATTACCTATACATAAGGGAGGTAATTCTTCAGATATATCTAACTTCAGGCCAAGAGCTATTCTGTCACCCCACTCCAAGATACTTGTGAAATGTATCCACAAACAAATAATGCGGTATCTTCTCCAATAGAACCTTCTAACACACACACAACACGGATTTTGCCCTAAACACAGTACTACAACTGCACTAATATCCTTTACCAATACTGTATCACTGGCCCATGACAACCACAAACTAGTCCCATGTCTGTTCCTTGACCTCTCTAAAGCCTTTGACACCGTCTCCCATCCACTACTCCTAGAAAAACTCTCTCACTTACCTTTCTCTCCTCCCACCATATATTCTGGTTTTCTAGCTATCTCTCTAACCACCAGCAAGCTGTAAAATGACACTCTGCCCTATCCCCCCCCCAATCGTCCCAATGGGTGTCCCCCAAGGACTCCTATTCAATATTTTCACCAACCTACTTTACACTTCCTGTCCCAATTCTACACTTGTACAATATGCAGATGACTCTACAGTCATCAATGTGGCTGACAATCCATCTGACCTTCACTCTACCACCCAAGCAACATTCAACTCTATAGAGACATGGCTTAGTGATAATAAATTAATTCTCAACCCCAAGAAAACTAAGCTTCTACTCTTCCTCCCAAAAAACCTCACCAATCTCAAAACTACAATTTCCATCCTATCAAGAAATAACACTATCATTACTACTGAACCTAGCACTAAACTGGTAGGAGTCATAACTGATGATCAGCTTAAATTTGATCTCCAAGTTACTTTCTCTACCAAAAAGACTCACCAGAAACGTGGTCTCCTATACCGTAACAAAAGACATCTAACCAATACAGCCAGAATAACTCTCCCCTACACATTTCTTCTTCCCATACTTTTATATAGCTGTCAATTATTCACAAATCTTAACACCGCACTCTTAACTAAACTCGAAACTACATACAACAAGGTTGCTAGATTTGCGGCAAACCAAATCTACAAATCACACCATTGTCTATCTCTTAAACAACTGGACTGGTTTGAATTAGCTCATATGCTGCTACTATATCAACTGCAAATTATCCACTCCATACTCTATCTACCATCTTTCTGCCCTAGCCTTCTATCCATTATATAGTACAGTTTTGTACCTACCATAAATGTAGATGTCCGAACTGGATAGCATCTGCAGTCATAACAACTGGGTTGTCCTGTCGTCAGTTGTCCTGTCGTCAGGCAGCCCTTCAGTCGGCCGGATTCCAAAGTCCGGGTCCGGCTTCGGCTGATGTCGCACTCCACCCGACGTCATCTCTGTTGGTCTTCGGGTATAAAAGCATCAGCCGACGCCATTTTCCTCAGTGTTTCTTGCCCCAGATGCCAGAAGCCCTCTTGCAGGCTAAAATTTGGATAGATGCCAATGTTTCAAAATAGATAGAGGTAAACACAACAATAAGCATGTATGTACATATATACAAACAAATACACCATAAAGACTCCCCAACAGCTAGCTATTAGGAGGGTAAACACCCTAGGAGTACCACAGAGGGAAGGAGGGAGGGTAATCCTGACTGCAGATGCTATCCAGTTCGGACATCTACATTTATGGTAGGTACAAAACTGTACTATGTCCTTCATGGATGCATCTGCAGTCATAACAACTGGGTAGAATACCATAGCCAACTAGGGAGGAGGATAAAAGTAGATTATGGTGTGTTTAGGATCCCTTGCAGTACAGCAGTGGCAAACCCTGCTCGGGATCTGGAATATAGAGGCAAATTATAATGCTTGGCAAATGTATGCACGGAGGTCCAAGTAGCCGCCTCAATAATGTCTTTGGTTGCCACTCCTCGTAAGAAGGCTGTGGTAGTGGCTGTTGCCCTTGTTGAATGAGGTCTTATGTTCTGTGGAATTGGTTTTCCATGGAAGGAGTAACAGAATCGTATGCAATTTCCTATCCATTTGGAGATTGTCTGTTTGGAAATAGCTTTTCCTTCCCTTCCTGTTGCATAGGCTACCAAAAGTTGGTCAGTCTTTCTGATATTTTTTGTTCTGTCCAAGTAGTAGCGTAGCTGCCTATGTACATCCAAGGTATGCAGTATTCTTTCCCCTCTGTTTTGTGGGTTGGGAAAGAAGGTAGGTAGGTGGATTGCCTGGTTTAAAGACACTCTGGATACCACCTTGGGCATAAATGTAGGATTAGTCCTCATGGACACTCTATCTTGGTGGAAGATTAGGAAGGGTTGCACTGCCATTAAGGCCTGTAGTTCTGAAACCCTCCTTGCTGAAGTAATTGCCAGTAGGAAAGCAGTTTTCCATGACAGGTGTTGTAGGTCTGCTGTTGCTGCTGGTTCAAAGGGTGATAGTGTCAATTTTTCTAGCACAAAGTTCAAATCCCAAGCTGGTAAAGGTGGTTTCCTTGGAGGTTTTACATTCTTGATTCCTCTGAGGAACTGCCTGAGCAAAGGGTGCGAAAAACAGGTGGATCAAAGCTGTATTCTGCTGAAATAGCTGATGCATGTATCTTGATGGAGGAGTAGGACAGGCCTGAATGAAGAAGTTCGCCAGATACTCCAGAATGTTAGGCATATCTATGTTTGACACATCTTTTCCTCTTTCTGTACTCCAAATGACAAACCTTTTCCATTTTCCAGCATAGTTCCTTCTTGTTGAAGGTCTGCGTGCTTCAAGAATAATGTCTTTTACTCTTTGGGAAAGTTCTGGATTAGCTGCTGCTATGTGATGTTCCATGCAGTTAGTTGCAACGTTTTTAGGTTTGGATGTATGATGCTGTAGTTGTTCTGAGTTAACATCAAAGGCATCAGGGGTATTGGCCACATATTGTTCCGAGACATGCTCCTCAGTAGTGGGTACCAGTGTTGTCTTGGCCAGTTCGGAGCTATCAGGATTATCCTTGGACGTTCTTCCTTGATTTTCAGTAGTACCTTGTGTATCAAAGGAAGAGGTGGGAATGCATATGCTGTTAGGCCTTTCCAGTTGAAGGAGAGCGAATCCACTTTCCATGCTAGTGGGTGGAATGTCCTTGTGCAGAATTTTTTGAGCTGGTGATTGAGGGGTGAAGCGAATAGGTCTATCTGTGGCATTCCCCATTTCTTTGAGATGGTCTTGAAGATGTCCGGGTGCAGCTTCCATTCGTGGGCATCCAGTGGTTCTGCTTAATATGTCTGCTAGAGTATTGTCTTTCCCTGGTACAAATATTGCCTGTAACTGGATGTTGTAGCTGAGTGCCAGGGTCCACAGCTCCAAGGTCATTCTGCATAGGGGGTATGAATGAGTGCCTCCCTGTTTGTTGATGTACCACATGACTGTGGTGTTGTCTGTCCTTATCATCAACTGGCCCTCCTTGAGAAATGGTTTGAACTTTTGGATTGCCAGTTTTACTGCCAGCATTTCTTTTAGGTTGATGTGCAGGTGAAGTTGATCCTGTGTCCACAATCCTTGCACGCATTTGTCCAGCATGTGGGCCCCCCATCCTAGGTCTGAAGCGTCTGTTGTGATGGTCTGGCTTGCTTGACATCTGCGAAAGGGTAGGCCTGGGTTTGACTGGCATGCCTGAGCCCACCATAGGAACTCCTGTTTTAAGCATGGAATTAGTGGGATTTCTGTTTCTAGACTGTGTCTGTGTTGGGACCATAAATTCTTTAGGTACCACTGTAGTTTTCTCATATGTAGTCTGGCAAATGGAACCAAGATTATGCATGATGCCATGAAGCCCAAGGCCTGCAGTACTTTTCTTGCTGTTAACTTGTTCAGTTTTGTTAGTGCCAAGAAGTAAAGAGGAAGTTCTTTTGTTTTTCTGTAGTCAGGAATGCCATTTGTTTTACTGTGTCCAATTCCGCACCCAAGAATGTCCTTGTTTGGGATGGTATCAGCCTTGACTTTTGTAAATTGACTGTGTATCCCAGTGCTTGTAGCAAGTAAATGACCCTTTGTAAATCTGTTGTCAGCTTGCTTTTGTTGTCCCCTTGTAGCAGGCAGTCGTCCAGGTATGGGTAAATTTGAATTCCCTGTAGTCTGCAATGGGCGATTACTGATGCCAGGCATTTTGTGAATACTCTGGGCAGTAGATAAGCCAAAGGGCAATGCTGAGAATTGATAGTGCTCTGATCCTGCAAGAAATCTGAGGTATCTTCTGCAGATTGGTCGAATAGGGATGTGCAGGTATGCCTCCTTGAGATCTAGAGTTACCAGCCAAGACTCCTTGCCCAGCATGGGAAGAAGCTGCTGTAGGGTCAGCATTTTGAATTTTGGGACAATGATGTATGTATTTAAGGTGGACAGGTCAAGAATTGGTCTCCAACTTTTTTCCTTTCTTGGAACTAGGAATAGTCTGGAATAGAACCCGTTTCCTTGCTCTGCTGTTGGCACTCTTTCCACAGCTCTCATGTTTGCTAACTCCATTATCTGGCGTAGAGCCTCTGTTTTTTGATTTGGAGGTAGATTTGGCATTCCTCTTTTGACTGGTAAAGTGTGGAAGTGAAACCGGTAACCTTGATCTATGGTTTGTAAAATCCACTTGTCTTTTGTTATGCAGTGCCAGTTCCTTGAAAATAAGGTTAACTTTCCGCCTAGAGGAGCTGCTATTTGTTCCCTGGTAGGCGGATTTAGGGTTAAGTCACTGTGGTTGTGCTGATGTAGTGGCAGTGGCTGTGTCTGTGCCTCTGTTGTTACCTTGCCACTGTCGCCTCTGTAGGCACCTCCTCTGGATTGGTTTCTGCCTCTGGAACGCCTATTCCTGCCCCTTTGAAATTTTGTGGAGTCAGGAAAGGACCAATTTTGGCAGGCCAGTTCCTGCTAAACCTTGGGGTTGAACCTGCAAGAAATCTTTAACAGTTTGAACAGATTTTGCCTTTTCTTCCATTTTCTTCATAACCTGCTGGGCAGGTGTACCAAACAAACTTGTCTTGTCCATAGGAGCATCTAGCAGCTTAGCTTTAACATGATCCGGTAAAGCTTGTTCCTTTAGCCATGCATGCCTTCTTATCACTGTGCCTGTCATGGCTGATCTAAATGAAGCCTCCAGTGCATCATAGCCACATTTTAAGGAATGGTTGCTAACCTGTTGTATGTTATTTACCATCTCTAATACATATTTCTTATCAAGAGATTCATCACTGGTTAGTTTTTTAGTTAACTGATCAAGCATAAACTCTTGGTATTGTATCATGTGAAACTGACAGTTTAACGCTCTAGCTGAGAGAGTAGCTGAAGTGTAGACCTTTTACCCCATCTGTCTAATGACCTTGCTTCCCTTTCAGAAGGAGTAGGGTTTTTAGCTATGGTCGCTACTGCCTTGGGACCCTGGGATATAGTTTCTGGGTCTGCAAGTGGGGCCTTGTAAAGGTGGTGATGAGTATCTGGCACCCTGTAAAATCTGTCTGGTTTGGCAGGGGCTGGGGTAAAGAATCTGGAGCGGAGCAAACATCATTGAAAGCATCATCCACCACAGAGAGAACAGGAGGTATAGCTAAGGGCCTGTGCTGTGGGAGGTGCAGAAAAGTCCTAAGTCTTTTTCTGGAGTCTGAAAAATCCTGTTGCTGCCATTGGAACTGTTCTCGCATGGCATGCAAGGTTTCCCCAAAGGAGAATTCTTCTGGTGGGGAAGCAGCAGGAATGGATTCTTCAGCATCAGAATCTTCAAAATTGGAGAAGGGAGCCTCTGGCTGGTCAGTTATGTCTGATTCATCAGCAGATTCATCAGAGGGCACTGGCTCAGGGGGCTCTGCCCTAGGTCTCTTCTCTGGGGGCTGAGAGGCCCTATCTGGGTGAAATTGAGATCCTCTGATTAAAGAAATTA